>NC_046610.1:24394044-24694044 GCF_900324465.2 Anabas testudineus
CCCCACTCACTTCCTTTGACTCATTCTGCCAAAATACAGCAGTAATCTGATTTGTAAAGATCAAAAGAACATGAAAGGGAGCAGGATGTTGTGCAAAATGACAACACTGACGCACAGACACTAGAAGTTTTTAAAGAGCCACCGCTACTTCTGCTTTCTCTCTGCCTTTCTCTACTAAATTTCTACCTGACACCAGGATGTCCCAAGAGCAGACATCACATTTGCATAATCCCAGGGAAGGAAAAGGGCGTTCTTCTCTCCTGCTGTGTGGTGGAAATTGAAGGGGTGTTCATATTTTTACATAAAACTTGAGATGACAATGTATCTTATATTGCTCTGCAGTTATTTGTTGTGTTATGCAAGAAGTATGATTATTGTAATCGCGAGTGGTGGGCTGACAATTAGGAAGATAAACTCAGTGCAGTGCTATCAAAAATAGAGCAGTAGTTCAGCGGTTTCTGAAAATATCGAAAAACTTCATATTTTTCTCTAGATTATATAAGAACCAATTTATTGTTATGCAACCTTTTTAAGCACATCATGTTGTCGGCTTCTTTATTAACTGTTTTTGTTCCTTCAAATTTCTTGCATAATATAAAATCTACAGTGATTTTGCTCTCAACAGTCCACAAGCAAAACACTCTTATGCTCATTATCACCAGCGTGCAGGACAACAATGATTACAATTAAGTAAATGTCACTGCAGGGAGGTGCACATTAAAAAAGAGAAGCCTGGATTTTGTTCCGAATAAGCAGTGGAGCACAAACATAAGCATGTTAAACCAGCTGTCTGTTATCACCTATGACAAATTTATAAACGTATCATTATTATTATGTGCTAATATTTCAGTGTTCCAGCTTCTGTGGCACCTCAAGTGGCATAAAAAGAAATATAAATGAATGCAGCTTTAAAGCCTCAATATGTAACATTTGTAATAAAGCCAGATTAAAATCGCTGTAATAAGGTGAGTGACATGACATTGCCATGGCACATCCTGATTATGTGTTACTGTGCTAAGTAACTTTGGGTTCTGGAGTCAGAAACGTTTTGAAGGCAGTTTTATTCCCTGATCAAATACTAAAACTTCACTAACACAATCACGCATATCATACATAGTAGTATGTAGTAAGTCTCCTCTATTCAGGACAAACTTGCAAAAATACAGTGTACCAATAGAAACCTTTTGTTTGTTCATTTTGGACGAGCACTACTTACTCTGAGGAAATATGTACAGAATAAATATAAATACATTTAATGAACCATGGGCTTTTTTGAATAGCTGGAATCTCTCTGTGCATTATGGGTAGAGTCAATTCTGAAGTAAACCACACAGCGAGTAGGTAACAGCTCATCCTATTTGCTTTAGTCTTCAAATATATTATTATTACATTATTAGCAGTATTAAGTTAATCAAACTCTTGTTGCTGCATGTGTTTTAAAGACACACTGTGTCATTTCCTAATTTTCTCTTTCTTTGTGTGTGCACCTTTTTCCTTCTGATTATCGGTGCACTCAGTACTGCTTTAGTCAAACTGTTCTGCTTGAATTCTGTTTGGATCACTCGAAGAAGCTCAATTTCACCATCCACAGATTTCAGGAGGCAATGAGATTAAAAAAAAACATGTTATTTTCCTTATCTGCCTCGTCTGAGCGACACATTAGGAACAGGTCAGAGGAGCAAATGCGCCTCTGATCCTGTCCTAGCAGCATCCAGTTATCCTCTGTTTGACATGGCCACACAGCACATCCTCACTCCTCGTGCTCGGAGGCTTAAAGTGATAGTTCACCTTCAGCTGTGCTCCACTAATCTACCTTTCTAACACACATGCATCCGGATCACTTGAAGAAATGAGGAAACCAGGTTCAGTTTCGTAATGTGTGTAAAAGTAAAAGCCAGTTTCTGTCCACTCGCTGTCTACTGCATACATATATCATATTTATCCATTCCCTGAGTGCGACAGTAGCAGCACTGAGCCGGTCTTTGTGCGGAGTTGACTTGCGCCGGGGGTCCGCCTGCCCTCCTTCCTGGTTGCACACACACACACACACACACACACACACACACACACACCCATAAATACATACAGTGCTACCATTCATCTCACCTCTGGATTAACAACCTCTTATCCGTGCAAGTATGTTCGTGGGCAGGAAAGTGTAGCAGGAAGAGGATACAGTGTTACTCCACCTCAGGTTTCTGACCTAGCATGCTTGAACCATCGGGGATCACGAAGTGGTGACATGAACTCGCTGCTCTCGCTTGTTAACTATCTATCACTTGGTTTATTGTTTGGAATACCTGGGCTTATGTGCTGCAGTAAAGGATGCTGGCTCATCTTGAAAGCTGTGTTTGATGGCTGTTATTCGGCATTTGAAGCCAACACGAGACATGTGAATGACTAATCAGATGCTGCTCTAAATCCCAGCACTGCTGAGCATTATATTTTAAGCTGTCTTTAATAGCCTGCCACCCTTTGAGATTCTGTCACGTAGAAATATCTTTTTGTCCTGTAAACCCCCTGTTTATTATGTATTTGGGAATATGTCTGTGCACTGTTGTAGATGCAGCTGGGTAAGACCTCATTGTAGATGCTGGCTTCATGGCTTTTTCCCGGTATAGGTGAAATGTGAAAGTCTGGTTCACACAGCTAATGTGTGTTTGTTAACGATGTCGGTGGAAGTGAAACCATTTAATTAGAGTTAGGTCGTACTCTACTATATTGTGTCATTTTGTTCGGGTATATTTTTTAAATATTTTTTAACAAAGTAACAAGATATACTAAAAGTAATAGTTTTGCAGAATGAGTCCTTTCTTACCAATAAATATGATTTCATAATTACTGAAGCATTAACACGCTCATCAGTTTAGTGTTGCAGCTGGTAACAGTGAAGCTTATTTAACAATATGATTTGCATAATTATTATGTTATTAATGATGTTTCTCCCTGGTTGAATTACAATACCCTCAGTTTGCATATGGAGAATATTGGGATTGGATATACTCAAATAAAAAGAAGTAATTCAAATTTCCCAAACTCCCAGATACTCAGAAGCTAAATAATCGTACATGTTTGTAAATGTTCAGTGCACAGTGCTCATTCACGTGAAGTACAATGTTCATTTAAAATACAATAAATAAAAAAATTGACATTATACTGTACTTACATGTTACACTGGTGCTCCTAGGTATTACAATTAATCGCACAAAAAATGGTCACAAAAGGCAACTAACTGGTTGTAGTCTGGAGCCATCATTACATTACTTAACTAAATGTACTTAGTTACTTCATACTTTTCTACTTTTCTACCAAATAGTAATAGTTTAAATTAATGTTCTTCTATGCAAAGGTTACTGAACAGGTATAAATCATGCATTGCTTAGAGACTATTTTCAGCTGTGGATGAATACATTTTTACATGCTAGTGAGTATTTATTGTTGCAGAATGGTCTGTATTGAGTTAAAATGAAGTACTTTCAGTAAAAGGTATATGACAGCGTGTCAGGCAGCATTTAAAGGACTCTGAGAGCAGGTCTTAATGACAAAAAATTGAACCTTTGGGCAGAACTCCACTATGTCTGGTCAACACCAGGCACCGCTCATCTACTTGCTGAAGCTCACAGCAGCTTCAGGACATGTCTCTGACTGACCTCGAGTGGGCCAGACAATGCACACACTTAAACCTATTTAACATCTATAAAGATCTTTGAGTAACTCTTTTTCTCTTTGGCATTAGGGATCATTTTTGTTTAGTTTGATGGAGACAAATGATGCTTTCATTAGTTTCCATTTACACTTTGAACACAATAAAGTCTTCAGACCCCTTCAGGCATGCATGTATTGTATCTGTGTATACTGAAACCACTGAACCTGTTTGAAAGCAGACATAGGACAGTCCCAGCTAATGGGCATCATCTGCTCTAGGTATTGTGTTTCAGCCCTGCGTTTGTTCAGAGGGAGTTCCCATTGTTCTGTTTCCAGAAAGAGCACATTGTGGGGGGGGGGGGGGGGGGATTGTGCTTTAACCTGGAGAAACATCATTTAGCTTAGCAGCACCTGTTGGCCTGTTTTTAAATCTAACGCCTCCCACGGTGAACCACATCAGTCATTTCTATCAAAGGTCATTGTCTTTGTTTTTTTCCACTTTTCTCTCTCTCTGAGAAGCACAGACAACTACTGCAGACTAATGTTTGTCCCCTCACCAGCTAGTAGGCATCACACCCGTGCACGCTGTTAGATCCAGTTTCCAGCATAAACAGGAAGTCCTGTCTGTGCCTAGCAACCGATTGCCGTGATCGTGGGCGAGGGTTTTCCACCTGGGCACCCCTTGAGTGTCACTTTTCAGTGAGAAGGCTTTGTGACTCGTCGCTGTCTGGTTGCCAGTCATTTTGCAGGTTGCAGTCTGTGTAATAAAGTGTGTGAGTGAGTTACCTGCGGTGTGAGAAAAGCACTTTTCCCTCATCTGCTCAAACCATTTCTCCTCTCTGTCTCTCTTTCTTTCACCGCCTTCATATTTACTGCTATACCTCGAGTGATTTCGTCTCACTTCTTTGAGATCCATTTTAATCTTCTTTCCAAGAAATACCTCATCTCAGAACTGTAGTGGCATTTCTTCACAATGACCTATAGCACAGTGTGAGTTGTGTACTCGTCATTATGAGTGGTGTACAAATGTAGATGTGCATCTCTTCAGAGTCTTCATCGCCTCTTCCCACTTATCCTCCCTTCATCTCTCTCCTGTGGCCGATGCAGACAGTTCTGCTTGTTTACATTTCCATCACCACTGTGCCTACTGTATGTTAGCACTGTGGCTGAGGCCAGTCTCCAGCACAAAGAGAAAGCACGGCCTCTGCCTTCTCACTTTAGTCTATCTCTATTATTGTTTTTATCTGAACAGTAGTCACTAATGTGCTCGTAGATGCTTACCTTGAGGGGAACGATGCAGAGGAAGCAGAGTGTTTGACTAGTTTGTAGATCTGAGTGAAATAGTTCATCTGATATGGAGTATTGTACTGGCAGATTGAGGCCTTGTAACTAGGTTTATCTGCCAACTACTGAGCTGCTTCAGAGTGAACCACATGGAAACCACGTGCACAGAAAAACCAACCTCCTAATGTGTTTCTGTATTAGCAACACCAGCAACTCCTCAAAGTGCTAGAGAAATCCTGAAGTGACAAGGGCAACTTTGTGTTTCCGCAGTAAACGATGCTGCTGTCTTGAGTTCGCTCAAGACTGAGCGCGTTTCAGTAAGTGAACAATAGTAAACCAAGGAGAGAGCTATGCACTTCATGCTGTCACTTGTACGACACCACAGCAAGCAGTTAGTCGCAGCCGATACAAGTCGTCCCCAAACCATTGGATGGAGAATGTTGCTTTTTTGCTTTGGAAAAAAAATGTATCAAAATGCCTCAGGAAGGACACTCGTATGAAAATAGCACCACCATGCCCTGTTTGAGAGTGACGTAGGCCACACACTTCAGCAGTCATAATGTGGGGGGTGGTAGGTCTGTGCAAGGACAAAGGATTTACCATCATTTCCATTCACAGCTAGGGTGAGCATACATGCTGAAGATGGGTCGCAGGAGGGGAAATGGCAGCGTGTTCAGGCCACACCCCAGGTACCTAGTGGGGCACCAGCCTGGCAAAGCTGCATCATAGTGGGCAACAGCCCAGAGGCCTTCTGACCTCCCTGTCTTACCCAAGGGAGCAGCACTGCAGCTGGGTAGCTGTCCCTTGTACCGCTCCCACAGAGACATACAAGGAGGTTCCATAGAGGTTAAAGAGAGCTGTAGGGAAGCAGGGACGTTGCATGTTGTCCTGGTGTTGATGCTGCTTGTTTTCTGCTACATCATGGCAGTTCTGATAGAAATCTTAAGCTAAATGCACGTCCTTTGCGCAGTGTGAGAATGAAATTTTCTCTTGTACGTGTACCCACATCGCCTAACATGCAACACAATCTGATTAAACTTGTAAGGCTTGTTTGTATCATCACTTAGCCCCCTGCGGCCCCCCCTCTCTCCATTTACACAACAATACTGTGGCCTTTCCCTTTCTCCTGCTCTCTTCCCTCTCAGTCCTCTGGTCCTTGTTTTGATGTTTAAAGACAGAAAGAAAAATGTGATATCAGCCCTTCTTTCTATTCCCATAATCATTGTGGTTGCTCTGGGAAACGGTTACCCCACGTAGCAGCAACCCCATACACATCTCTTCTGTTTGGGAACATAAAAAGCTCAGTGTGGAAATCTCTGTGAAGGACAATCTCACTAAACTCCGAAGACTAACAGCCAGCTAAGCCACAGCCACACAAAACACAGAGGGATAACAAAGCACTCAGGTTTTCAAATATCCTCATGTACGGCCCTCTCCAGAAGTATTGGATGGGCAAGGCCGCTTCATTTGTGTTAGATGTACATCAACAAGGTTTGGATCTGGATACAAACATTATATCCATTATAACATAACATTTTATGACCAACAGGTGTTTCGTCTTACCCAGGTTTGTCCTGAAAGACAGAAGAAAAGCTGGTGTACTGAGCACCATACTCATAAGAGATTGGAAAACAAACAAACAAACAAAGCTTAAGAGAGTCCCCTGAAGTTTCCAAACATGTGCCTGTACACTGTCATATTAAAAAAAAAGGTGTAGATGATAGTGAGATACAAGTCAAAAAATGATCTGATGTTGGTAAAAACTTTGAATGAGACCATGGTTTAGGTCTCAGACAGGCTGATTCAATTCATCATTGAGCTTCAGTACTGAAATTAATCCAGCATCCATGAACTGGTTGGAACTTAACATACAGGCACATATACTGGACCTCTTCGACAAACACAAATAAATCCACAGTTTGTTCCGATCCTGAGAGGATGGAGGAAGAGGAGAGATTTCTTTGTTCATTCATGCATCCAAAACGTGAGCTCTGTCCGTGCGTCGCCCTCTGCTGCTGCTGTTTTGCTGTTTTCAGAGTAAATCTGCTGCAGCATGGAAAAACAACGGCGTGAGTGTTTGGACCGAGCCAATATTTAATTTCAATGAACAATTCAGGGACTGGTTTCTACAAAACCAGAAAATGTAAAAAAAAAAAAAAGGAGAGAGTGCACTTGATGTGTGTCTGCATGTGCCACAAAGTTAGTCACATTTTTGTGGTCTTACCATTCCAATACCTGTGGAGCGGAGGGCTTGAGGGTTGATTACCACTCTGTCGGTCAAATGTGGGGTCTAGTATTTACACAGATTGGAAACAAACAGGTACATGTAAATTCTCTTAGCTTGCAAGTCCCAAGTGTCAGAGGGCTGCTCCTTTCTGAGTCTAAAGTCTGTGAGAGGGAGCCATAGTTTATGCTCAACCTTATTTTTTCCCATAGCTTCGACCTCTCCTCAGGCCAACTCAGCCACTGAGTCCCCAGAACTATTCCAAGGTTCCCACACAACCACAGCACAACCAATGAAATCTCTTATTTGTCCTCATAAAATTAGACAGCATGTACTGTAAATGTCAGCTAGGTTAAAGGACTGAGGTTAAAGTGCTGAGGTATGAAGGAGTGCCTGGGCTTTAACCATTGCACTGCTCTGTTAGCACTTTCTTGTAGCTGACTTGTCAGAACACATTAGTGATAAGTCCTGAGGTTACTTCAGGCAACGTGTGTGTGTGTGTGTGTGTGTGTGTGTGGGGGTGTGTGTGTGTGTGTGTGTGTGTGTGTGGGCGGTGCGTGTACCTCTTTCTATGGTTGTATGGACAAATTGCAGTTAATTACCACTTATCTGAAGACATTTTGTGTGGTCCCCACATCTTCAGTGTTCTTATGGGAGGTTAAGAACTCGTTTCAGGGTTAACGGTTAAAGGCCAGGTTAAAATTAAATCAGGGTCAGGCTTAGAATAAGGGCGTAGGAAATGCAAATGTCAATAAGTGTCCTCACAGTAACAGAAAGACAAGTGTGCGCGTGTGTGTAGGGAAGGGGGTTGTGGGGCTGAAATCACACACATGCTACTGACATGAAGAGGTTGCCTGTGGCAGTGCGTGTGTGTGCGTGTGTGTATATACAGTGTTTGTTTTCCTCCAGGAGCGTTATGTCAGCTCTTCCAGCTGCTGCTGTTCTGTCTTTAATAATGCAGATGCATATACATTAGACTTGAAACGTGATGAACTGTACGCACATAACGTCAGCAGAAGGTGTAAAAGGACTCAAACTCTAATGGAAAATCAATCACATGCACAAACACGACAACAGTGTGTCATATTATAATGACAGCTCAGTGGATTGCAGCTCTAGAGGAGATCTGGTACTATTTATCTCTAGAATGTGGGACAAATAGACAAAGAGCTCCACAGGGGCCAAAATCATCTGTATTCAAATGCAGGTGTATCAGAAAAGACAAAATAATTTACTATGTGAGAGATGCAAACACTGATGTAGCTTCATTTCATATTGATGTAAAAGTGACATTGATCTTTTTATGCAGCTTCTACAGACTGCTATGTACTGTTTCTTCTTAAAGACTGTGGGCCATCCAGGATTGGACTAAAGGTTTTAAATAGGATACCCTAAGAGGATGTGGTCTCGGGCTGGTAATATTACATCAGACTTTTATTTGAAGGCTATCAGCCGCTAGCATCAAATAGAAGATTTAAAGTCCTAACAGTAAGACTGAACAGATTTCTGTCCTCAGTCAAACTGTTAAATCTGACTTTGAGTTCGTACTAGGCTTCAGTATAGACTAACCACAGTGGTTACCCTGGTTGTACTGCAACTATTGTTTCATAATGTCTGATATGATAATAACAGATTTTAGGGAATGTCAAGGGAAAGGTCTGACACGCTGAATGTCATACCCACTCTTCTTCTTTTTCTGGTAGATTTGTGGCAAACTACATACAGTTAAGGTGTACTGCTGCCCTCCACTGGACACTTGCAGATTTCTGTACACTCCCTTCCAACACAGACGAACAACACCATGTATACGGTGGGAGCAAAAAATTTTGCATTGCTGTATAAGGTCATCACTTTCCAGAACAATGTTTATAGATAAAGGAGTGATGACGACATGCTTTAATTCCTTACATATTATAATGCAGTGTCAAAAGCAGTCTGGATGGCATAAAAGAAATGATTGAATGGTCATAGAAGCTAACGCTGGATTTTCAAGAGGATATTTCAGGAGCCCAGATAATACAGTTTTATACTACTACATAGTACAGTTGTAAGTCAACGCGAATTGTGCAGGTTGCTCAAGATGGAAATATTTACTGGCACAGAATAGGATTTTCTTCCTGTTTTTATGTTTTTGTTCCCGCCCCACAGCCATTCAACCAATGGGTGGTCAAGCCAGTTCTGGCAGGACTTGTAATGATGCATGTTGGTTTACTTGCGGTTTTCTATGTGAGAAGGGAAACAGAACTGAAGGGAAAAGGGACCAAGTTTACAAACTACCCCACCGATTCGGACCAGATTAAACTAACTGTGAGTTTGAAAAAAACATAATATAACATAATAAAGTTTGTGAAACCAGAAGCTGATTGGATGGTGTAATTGTTGGTTTTATTCTCTTTATGAGATTTCTTGAACAACCAAGAAAAGAAAAAGAAAACACACATCACCAGCCTTATCTGACTCAAATGACTCAGTCTGAAGTCTGCAACTATGTTTTTAACTGGCCACATGAAAATGACCTTTACCTATTGCCTCATGACTAAACTCCTTGAGATGGCTCTAATAATTTGCACATTTGTTACAAGTATCACAGATTGTTCTGTGTTTATTGTACCTCATGAGGAAAATGATACCTTTGTTATTCTCACCTCTTCATCAAAGCTGAAGGGTGGCCTCTCTCTTAAACTGTGCCGTGTTTACTCTGGCCTCGTTCCTTCCCTCCTTACGAGCTCTGACAGGAGATGCAGATGAGGAGATATGATCACACTGGTAGCTAAAACCAGCGCGTGTGCATGTATTTGTGAACTAGTATTACGGGACAGTTGCTACTTTGAAGGGTATGTAGTGAATGAGTGTGTGTATGTGGGAGCAATGATAATCTCAGAGTGTGTTCAAGACCAGCTGCTGTGTCATTTTCAATCAGCATCTCATTGACTGTAAGGGAGGAGGCCTCAGGAGTTTAACATTGCGATTTTTACCTACATTACAGTTTCTCAGTTATCCTCTGCTTAATGTTCTGAAACCCAGGGTCAAAGCATGTGCTACAAACTGGGCATGAGAATCATCCATATCCAGTCCCTAAATCACGAGGAGTCCCAGACAGCCGCTTGGATGTCAGTTACTATGAGTTACATCAGTTACGACTGTGAACCGGTGCTTATTGCTTTTTGTTTGCCAAGTCATGTCTGCCTGTCTCTTGACAAATGAACTCCCGAGTG
The DNA here is from genome assembly GCF_900324465.2 of Anabas testudineus. Lineage (NCBI taxonomy): Eukaryota > Metazoa > Chordata > Actinopteri > Anabantiformes > Anabantidae > Anabas > Anabas testudineus. Next base: position 24,404,413 of record NC_046610.1, read on the forward strand.
TTTGCCTTTGCAAAACAAGCTTGACCTCGCAACATGCCAGCTCATGTACTTGGAGGGGTACATGGGTATTGGTGGTGGTTGGTGGTTGTTGGTGGTAGGGTGAGGGGTTGGACACAACAGCTGCTTGTTGGAATAACAGAGCAGCTGAAATGACTGCACCACATGGGTCATATTACCCACCCGGCTTTTAATAGGCTAGCTTGACTGCAGAGAGAAAAGATTAGTATGGAGTATAGTAGAGCGATCACATATCATAGATGAAAGCATTTTGAAAGGTATGTTGACAGAAGAATATATCTCTTTAGTGCGTTCTTTGTAGGGGTGCATTGTAAGCTGAGAGGCTTTCGATGAAGCACTTTTCCAGTTTCCCCCCAAAACACTTTTTTCAAAGTAATTTAAGAGTGCATGCTGCACTGTGATGTATAGTTTATTGATGAAATCCTCCAGGTTTTAGCTCTCTGTTGGAATCTCCATCACACCAGCTTGTCACAACGATTAAGTCATGCTCCTGCTCCGCTGGAGCTTGATTCTACATATGGCTACTGAGGTTTTTGGAAAAATATTTGTCAAAGTAATTTATATCTTAGCCCGGCTGCGGTCGGGGAGGATTGTGAACTAGAATTATTGCTCTTGGCAGATTGCAACGAGATGGAAAACCAACCGTCGTTATTGGTTTTATAGGAGAATTAAATATATTTTAATGAGAGATTTTATTCATAACTTATATTTAGATCTAATTCTCAAACTATGAGTTCTGCATATTTGTTCCCCACAGCTCCCATGTGCTCTCAGCTTTATCCGTTTTCTTCTTTGCGGAAAATTGAAATTAAAGAAGCGGCCAGTTGTTAAACACACATTGTGTTCTAGCCCATTTTCTGTCGTGTTTAAGGAGTCATGGACTGTGTATATGCCCCAAAACCACCAGTGATAGTGGTTAACTAAGGCATTTCCATATCATCTTTGTTGATGTAAATTGTGTGTTAATTTAATTCTCTTCTCAGTTACTGTGCTTCTTTACTTTTGCCACCTGTTTAATGTTACTTCATCACCTATTCCCCTGATACTTACTGCAGATAATACAGACATGGTATACAAAACACTATTTGAAGCCTGGACTCCACAGACCAGTGGAGAACAGCGAGAAAAGATCTACAAATGGAGAAGACTTGGAACAACAGTAAACCCTTCGAGAAGTGGCCAACCTTGCAAAATTAGTCCAAGGAAGTCACAAAAGATACATTGAAACATCCAAGGAACTGCAGACCCCTCTCACATTTACAAAGATCAGCATCTAGCATGCAAAGATCTTGACTCCACTATCAGATAGACATAAACAAATGCCTCCATTGGAGAGTGGTGAGGTAAAAACCTGTGCTGAACCAGTAGAACATTAACACTCATCTGAATTCTGCTAAAACATACCTGTAGATGACCCTTTTCTATAAACTAATGAGTCAAAAGTTGAATTGTTTGGAAGACAGAGGTCCCTGTTAAACCCAACACAGAAAAAAGAAAATCAGACCTACTAAAATGTCAAACATGGAGGTGGCAGTGTAATGTTGTGGGGATGTTTTGCTGCTTTATAGCCAGGTGGTCTGAAAGCATGCTTTAATATTTTATTAGACAATCCTAGTTGACCATCCTTGCATATTGCTTTGCCCAATACATATCTGCTGTAATTTATATATTAACCTATTGGAATATTTACTTTTAATATAATGTTGCAGCCATAAAAAAGACATCATATAATTTACAGTTATAAATTAAGTAATAGACCAAACTAGATACAGTATCAATCTAATCCTAAAATATTTTATTTTAAAAAATATGGTGTACCTTACATATTATGTGATGAATTGATAAAAAACTCCACTTAAAAGCTTGAAAACCAGAGACCTTTCTCTTGCAACCTTACATCTGGTCAGTATGTATCTTACAGTCTGTAACCACTAAAAGCATCAGTCCTCCATCATGCTGATGTAGAGTGCGGGGTGCCCACATTGGTCTTTCTGTAAAACCATAAATATACTTTTCTATTTATTGTACTTGCTTTCCTGACATTTAAAGGGATTCTGATACTTGCTGTGATCACTAAATACACTATGGGGCTTCTCAGTGACAGCTCTGCACAAATTCAGCATGAAAATCTTGACAATTTTTGGCCAACTTGTTGAAGTCATCCTGCTTTCAAGCAGATTTAATGAATCAGCTTGTTGCACCTCAGAATAACTTTTAACACACAGTGGTGTGTCTTGGTTGTGCAACAACTGTGATTATCATGTCGCAAGGCCTTTGAAAGGTATGCTCACAGACATGAAGTGTCAGGGGTAAGTCTTTACTGAAGCCAAAACATAGCATCTTCACACGTCCACTCTGATTTTAGATTGGCCATTTGCCCTTTGAAAATCACAGACTGAGCCAAACGAAACCTTCACACAGTGGAAAATAGAAGAAGCTGCTTCTCAGCTGGCATGTATTAAAATACCACATTGTCCTAGTTCTTCAATTCAAAACTTTTTTGTTGTTGTTTTTGTTGCTAATTGAGTCAATTTTTCCCTGTCCTTCTTTTGGCATTGGTTTACAGAGTATTTCTTGCAGGGTGAGGATGTTTTGACCAGTTCTGTTGCTTTGTGACTTTGGCAGGGTACACTTGCCAAGTTTGGATTAACTTGTTGTTTTGCCTCTGTGTCCTTAAAGGGTGATTATTTTGAATGTGTCATTCACAGGAATCCTCCACTCATGCTTGGAACCAATTTCTTGTTTTAGTATGACTTAGATGTTTTCTGTTCATTATAAATGTCACTATAGCAAATCTGCTGGTCTAAGGTGTGTGCGCCATATTTATGTTTTTAGTATTTAGAGATATAGAGTAACATCTGTTCTTTCATATAATCCTACAGACGTCTCACTCACTGCTGAATCTGGTCGGATATATATATAACATGCTTGGAAAAAAAAAAAGGTACTTAAATTTAAACATGATCCCACCATCCTATGATATCGAACTCCCTCCTTTTTCCCACATTCAGAATCTGTCTCTGGCTTAAAGATCTGCAGGCATTATCATCCAGGTAAAGATGCAGCAATAGGAGAACATACCTTGTCCATAAGGTAACAAAAGGTCACGGAACTGAAAAGATTTTATATCCAAAGGTAACATAATCTGCTACCAGCAAATCCAAATCACCAAAGGTCTAATCTGAAGCTCTAGAGTCCCTTATGGAAGCTCTTGTGGTCATGTAACAGTAGTGTAGTTCAATGTTTGTAGGTTATATTACTGGCAAACAGTTGAATAAAAAAGTAATAAGCTGATTTTTTGTAATATCTAAGCTATTTAAAGTCATTTAGCAAAAACTAAACCTTACTGTCTCTGTCTTGGTAGATATATTTTTTCCGCCTGAGAGACTGTAATCCAGTACCTTGGTTTCTGCCTGGCTACTCATGAATAGAAGAATATAATGACTTTTGAACAGACTGGGCTCCTTGTGCATACATTGAGCAACTCAGCAGAAGAAATGAAAGAAGTCTCTCTTGTGCACCTCGGTGAACGTTAATGCATGCCAAGCAGCTTCTGCATCAGCCCATCTGCCGCTTCATACAGAAAGGACTGTGATCCATTGCCTTGTGCTCTGTCTGCTTGAACCACCAACCTGTCTGTCTTCGGGGCATCTGGCAGTGACCTTTCCTTTCATGCTAACCTGAATATGCACCAGCCGTTAAGTGCAAAATTCAGCCGTTCTATGGTCAGATTTCAGAATCTCTGCAGAACTGTAGAGAAAAAGCTCAGATCAAACGTTTCAATAAAGCAATAGTGCAGTGGTTTCCAAACTTTTTAATCAGTGCTGGTAAATGTACGACACTGCTGATTATGTTAAAGTGATTTTAAATTATTTACCACTTTTAATAGCACAAATATGCATTTTATATGCCTGAGATAGGGCCTTCACATATATAGACTAGTTGAACTCAGTGTGTAGGGAGTTTGGTCAAGTTTGCATTTGCACTATGACTCCTTGGAGAGACTGAAGCAGATGGTTCCGACCATGTTTCCATTACCTTTCGATAACTGTTACAACCAATTATCTATTGCGTTCAGCTAACAAATTCAAATGTTTATGAATTTTAATATATATTTCAGCCATTTATCTATCACTTTCAGCTAATACAACTTTAATTAGCCTCCTTTTGGAGATATTTTTCTTTACTCACTTTATGTGAAAATTTCGGCTACATCCGTTAATGCCTGGAGGAAAACGTAGGTATTTGCCAGTGAAAATGTAGTGAAAGTAAAAACATGAACCAGCACACTAAAAATAGTTAGTTTCAGATTACCGTCAACCATAATAACATCATTATTAACCATCTTCATCAGTAACCACTAAGTTGAACTCCTGTTTAAAACTAAAGTTAGAATCAGTGTAGACACTTTTGACACTGTGGACATTCATACTGTAAATACACTGAGTTGTTTCATTAATTTCATGGATCAGTTTGTGAACTTTTTGGTGATACTGCCACATAAAACATGAGATTTTGGAGTCACCAGCTCTGTGAAGGAGAGGTGGACCTGAACCATTTAGACCTTTCTCTGAACTTGCTATAATTTTTATGTACTCTCAATCCATAAGTTGTGTGCAGATTAAAAAGGACTCTATTTGGCTTCATTTATTTCTGTTTATCAAGCATTTTTCACATTTTTTCATGGTTTCTTGTGCAAGTGCACCCTTGCACTGCACAATCTAGTCAGGTTAGGGACTTAGTCTCCTCCTTCTACCAATGAATTATCTGTATCCTGTCTTAAGCAGCGGTCTCTATTTTTCCCCAGTGCCAACAGAGTTATGACCTTCAGCGTGCACTTGAGTGAACAGCTGCTGTTTACCCCTCCTAATCACAGGCAACTGAACATCCATCAAACAACTAATGAATAAAATTGCACAATATCATGCCTTCCCCCACTGTAACTTAATGATGCTCCATGTTCGATCACAAACTCTCACTGTAGCCTTTTTATCTGGGCCCACCCACTGTTTTTACGGGCATTTACAAGGATTGAAGCAAGCATCTTTGAACTCATCTCTCTGCAAAAGTACCGCTGAGAGCTGTTAAATGCACCGTTTTACACACAATTTTCCTCTTCCATTTATTCACTACCTCCAGACTAGACTGTTTTTTACATTTTTTTATTTACAGTTTAACTAATTTAACTGACTGTTATAAACTTTTATGTTATCATGTGCTGTTTCTTTAGAACATGGAGGGTTAGTTACAAGGAGGGAGAGAAAGTGATCTGGTGCGTGCAATAGTAATTTCTCCATGTGAGGCAAACTCTGATGCAGGTCTCATTACAACTGAAACCATCAGTGACACAGTGAAAAAGCTTTGTCTTTTATGGTGCTGTAAACACAGTGTGAAGTCACATGGTTATTGGCTTCTCTCTAATTAAACTGGGAGACAGCGGGCTGGTTAAAAACGGTGCTAGTACCGTATGTGATCCAAACAGTCCAGAGTTCTTCCTCAGAGAACAGAAACATAACAGAAAGAACAGCACTGATAGAAAGTTTTTGCCAAGGAATAATTACACACACACACACACACACACACATATATATATATAAACACAGTAGTTATATGTGTGTTTGTTTGTTTTTTAACCATTATTTGTTTGTTTTGAATGATTGAATACCCTGTCCAGTGCCTTTGTGCTTGTACATCTGACTCAGCCTGATCCCATGAATAAGACAACATAAGAAATGATGAATGGAAATATTGGAGTTTCAGTGGGCTGGGAACAGAAGCATCTCATCCACCTGCAGTGTCTTTCTCCCTCCTTCATTGTAAAGTCCATCCAAAGGCTCAGCTGGGCCCAGCTCCACATCTGCTCCACATGATCATTATGCAGGGTCCAAGGTAAATCATACAGCTCCACTGCTGCTAATGCCCTAAGACACACAGCTAGACACCAAACTCTTTTCATATATACTCTCTGCATGTTCCCACATCGTGTGTTTGAAGACACTAAACAATCGACCATTTCCTTGCTGTGTTTAATCACTATTTCTTTTACCCCATGACGGTTGTCAGATCCTCTTGTGCTACGTTATGTGAAGATGTTTTTCTCCAGAAGAAAATGCTATTTAATTCGATATACTGTGTAATGGAGCGCTTAGCTTTAGTGCAGTAGCATCTGGTATCTGTAATGGCATTTTTGCAAACATAGAAATTTACATTGAAATTTAATATTGTTATATTGCAGAAAAGAAAAATGGAGCTGCAGCTGCTGTGCAGTGTTTTAACCTAATGGATCTATTTCTCAAACCAGTCTTCCTGGATTTGCATTATATCATCTTACTGCTATCTGGCACTTTAATCGACATACAGACTGAAAACATGGCGGGATAGAAAACACCTCAGTGGTTTGTAATAGTATGTTCTTTATGTGTCCTCTGTTTGATGATCACAAGATAACAAGAATTGAAATTACACTAATTACATTATAAAATAATGTAATGTGTCCTTGTGGTTGTGTGTTGAGCTGCATTACTAGATGGTAAAGGCTGAGCCTAGTGTGACTCTTTTGCAGACTGACCATTGAATTTTCTTTTTCTTTTGCTGTTTTAACAAAGCACATATTTATTTAGGAGCGCTGATGAAGGGTGGTTTTAACTTGAAAGTATCCCTTAGCCTAACTTACAATAATATAAAGAAAGACATAACCAATTAGTGGAGCTTTTTGCCTATCACAGAGAGCCTGATAGTGAGTGTTGCCTGATAGACTCAACTCAGAGCAACAAAAAACAGCTACTTTAAATCATCATTCTCTGTCTGCATTGTGCAGTGCTGCTAAACTGTGTTGCATCTCTGGACAGATTTTTTTAGGAAAATACTCTGTGTGCCAAACAGGAGATACAGTGAATTCTGGGGTATTGCTAATCTTTAAGAAACAAAAAAGGGCGCGTACAACAGATACAGCTTTTTTTCTCTCTGCCGTACGGAGTGAAGTGGATCATGTTAAGCAAATGATTTATGTGATTTGAATGTGAAAGGCAGCTGCCTGGGTTGGCAGGCCACTCAGCCTTCATCGCTTCTCCCACACATTCACTGTCACACTTTAAATCTGAGCCCATCAGCTGTTTCACACTCTGTACTGCATTAAAACACACGCACACACACACACACACGCACACACACACACACACACACACATACAAGCACACACACCTACACAAATCATCTAACCACATGAAAACAGAAACAAATACTTATGTAGTGACCACTCGAGCCTACGCCCACCATTCACAGAATTATGCACAAAAGCTCCTATACACACTTGAAGCCCACACATCTTTCAATCCATATGCACATCTGCCTGTCCATCCATCTGTCCACACTCCACATAACTACATAGACACATACGTCTACTCTACATGCATTCTACACTCTACTAGTCACTGTCCATACACAGACAGTGACAGTGGCTTTCTGCATACTTGTCTTTTGAACCAGTTGGATGGGTGGAGGTCAGGGGTTGGAGCAGGATTATAAATGATGGATAGTCTCCACTTGGGAATCCACATTCCTACCATGCTCATCATCAGCCCTTGTTACACACTTCTCCTGCAATGATGTGGACATGTTGGATGGCAGGAAAAAATCAAGCAAGAACAAACAAGGCCAACGTGAGCAGATTGAGGGATTTAGAGCTATTTACAGCCTGATGAATGTGAAGTGTGAGAGTGAATCTGTTGATTCACAGCAGATGACAGAAACATTCAGAGAACAACTGAATTGGTCTCATAGCTACATTCAGTGTATATGAGATACGCCTGCCCTCTTGTCAATGTTACTGCTGGTTTGGAGGAATTATTCTCTTTTTGATGAACAGTTTGTGACATGGCTGATTGTGAAGATTGATAATAATTGAACTGGTTGCAGCGTGTGGAACTGGATGGTGAAAAGGTTACCTGTACCCTCATCAGCTGTCAGCTGTCAGGCCATTTCATACTTTTGCCCACTGACGTACCATACCCACACTACAGATTTGCATACATTTCTATTCATACTACATTTGGGGATAGAGTCATGGACATTCAGGTCCTAAAAAACTTTGCAACTCTGGACAGCAGCAACTGTCTTTGCTGTGTTTTGACAATTAAAGCCTCCTTATTCATTTGAATGAGGCCAACTGTAGAACTTGACGCCTCTGATAAAACAGAGCATCATCGGCCAAAAATCATAATTGTTTTAAATGAAGGCTGAGTTTGCCAAGTTGTGGCATACTGTAAGCCTTTGAACTTATAGATTTCTTACTGAAAGTGTTTTAACAAGTTTTATTGCTTGTTTGTTTAAATAAAACTATGATGTACTAGTGAAATTCTCTTGATTTGGGAGTCGAACTGGATGCTGCTGAACTGCAAGGCAAATCAAAGCATTCATCCAAAGCCTCGACCTCCATGCTCTTTTCATTGTGCTATTTTAATACCACTGCTCCCTGTTCCTGGTTGTGCCTCCTCCATGTAATCCATTGCTGTTTTGGAAATAGACTGCATTTCTCTCCTTTTTGAAGCACACGGCGCATATTTACATTTTACAACATTATGATTATGTCAAACCAGGCCACAGCTCAATATTAAATACGCAGAGACCAATTTTGTCAGGGAGCTCTGGGTCTTTGTGTTGCAAACTCACAGTGCAGCTTGCAGGCTCCATGCAGAGAGAGCGAGAGAGAGAGAGGTAGCGCCAACAGTGGGCATTCATTCTCTCAACATCTACAGCTTTAATTAGAAGCCTAATTACACAGAGAAATGGGATGCCAGGGGAGAGAAGAGGAAGGGATGGAAGAGGCTAAGACATGAGATATGGCGAGGTGGTGGTGATGGGGTGGGGGGTTCGTGCTTCAGAATGGCAGTGCTCAAAAATAGACCCCCTCCCTCTAACTCTCCCACCACTGCCACCACCACACATCTTGTCATTGGCAACACGTGACCTGCCAGGGCACCAAAACACAGTAACTGCAGTGGACCCCCATGACTCCAACCTGTCAGGAGCCTCCTCCTTTTCCAGTTATACCCCCATCATGGCTGCCACCACCAACTGCTGAATGCTCTCCATGTCTCTCACATCTTCTGACATAGACATTACAGCTGTTTGATAGGACCTCTGTACTTTTACTAATGAACTTCCTGTTTTAACAACAGTCAAACTGCAATAGGGTCACTTCACCCAAATTACAAGAAATGCATAACATCTGAGGGACCTGTGTCACTGACATTAAAACAGAAAATAATGGATATAGCAAACCCTCAGCACATCTATATATTGTAAGATATCTCAAGGTTGTGGTCATATTACAGTATAGTTGTAGTAAAGGTTCTATGATGTGAGATATAAGAAAGGCAACAAAAGTTGAAAGAGGTTTTTTCAGTCCAGGCTGTGTAGAAGGCTGAAAAGGGAGAGAGTCCGTGCGGGAAATCTGTCTCAGGCATCATGCTGCCTACTCTTAGCCCCAGATGGTACATGGAGAAGAGAGAGATGAGAGGAATGTGCCCAGGACTCAACGAGAGCTGCAGGATGGGGAGTAACACTGTGTCAGTACGAAATGTGTTTCAGCCTTGTTTTTCAATTATCCATCTCTCGCATGCGTAACAGAACAAATACATCTGTGTTTTATGTGCATAACCACAGTGAATTAGTTTGAGCTCTGAAAATAAGCAGGATGACTTACACTACCCTCCAAAAGTATTGGAACAGTGAGTTCCGTTCCTTTTTTTCTGCTGTAGACTGAGAGCATTTGGGTTTGACATCAAAAGATGAAAATTGGACAAAAGATCAGTTTTTATTTCCAGGTGTTCACATCTGGATCTGATACACAACTTAGAGGATAGCACCTTTTGTGTGAACCCACCCATTTTTCATGTGAGCAAAGGTATTGGAAAATGTAGACTAAAAATAGATGAAAGTGAATAAGACTTATTATTTAATATTTAGTTGCAAAACCTTTGCTTTCAATAACTGCATCAATCCTGTGACCTGTTGATATCACCACACGTATTCATTCTTCTGTTGTGATGCTTTTCCAGGCTTTCACTGCAGCATCGCTCAGTCGTTGTTTGTTTTGGGGGGTTACTCCCTCTTCAGTCTCCTCTTTAGCTGGTAAATCTCAAGCTCTATAGAGTTTAAGTCTGGAGACCAACTTGGCCAGTCTAAAACCTTCCACTTCTTGCCCCTGATGAACTCCTTTGAGTTTTGGGCCATTGTCTTACTGCATGTTGAAGGATCTCCTAATCTGTTTGGTTACATCTTTCTTTAAATTGGCAGACAAAATGTTTTCTGAGCTGCCATCATGTTTAGATCATCAATGAAGATTATTGATCCTGTCCCAGAAGAAGCCAGGCAGCCCAACGAATGACATAACCTCCACTGTGTTTCACAGATGAACTTATATGTTTGAGGTTATTAGCAGCTCCTGTCTTTCTCTAAACTTTAGCATTTCCATCATGTATGGTAAACATTAATCTTTGCTGTTATTTTTTGTTTGTCTACCTATTTAAAGTTTGTTACTTAGAACACTAGAGGTTTGTTTCTTCTTCAGGACATTTCAAATAGTAATAATAGATACATCTTCTCCCAGCTTCATAATTGCTTGTTTTTTAACAGCTAGACAGCAATAAATATAATATAAGTGGAGACATTCAATGCTATGTATCTTTTTAATAATCAATGTAATAGGACACACCTGGTCAACAAAACACACCTGTCAGTCACATGTTCCAATACTTTTGCTCACATTAAAAATCGGTGGGTTCAAACAAAAGTTGCTGTCTTCTAAGTTGTCCAGATGTAAACACCTGGAAATAAAAGCTGAAATGTTGATCTTTTGATGTCAAACCTAAATGTTTTCAGTCTACAGCAAGTAAAGGAACTGGCCTCGCCTTTCCAATACTTTTGGAGGGAAGTGTACACTTTATACCTTTGTACCTGAACGCCTCCGCAGTACAAACACATAAAGCACTGCTGCTGCTCATGCACCTTTTCCATAGACACAGTGAACACAGTGGTGCTTTCAGTCTACAGAGCCCAGAAATGTTGCTCATAGTTATGAGATGTATAAATAGGGAACAGTTTGCAACCAGTAAGATGTTTCGACTTGAACATGTCGACAACCAGTCAAAGTTTGTACAAACTGTAAAGCACTCGGTTCAAGAGAGCTGGGAGTGAACCAAACCTGAAGGAAAGTACATAGTGATTTGATTTATTGTCAACATAAACATATTGATTAGTGCAGCTTTAAATGACAAACATATTTTATTATGTAGGGGTACTGACCCTTCAGACATAAAACACATATTGCAGCTTTGCTGTATGCTTAATAAACTACCTATAATAAATGTGCATTCATTTAGAGTATCAGTCAATCCAGAGAATTAAAAACAAGTGAGTCTCAAAGACGCACTAAATTGAGAGAAAGGTCAGAATTCAAATTAGCAATTACATGCTCTGTTGTCTAAAACTACAGCAGCGCCCAGTTATTACACATCCCCGGATTATTATTATTATTGTTAGTTTCCTGAATGCAACATGCCTTCTCCCACAGTATCTTCTCTCTCTCAGGTCTTTTCTCATTTTCTCCCCCTGCCTTCAAACCTGTCACTCCGGGTTTCCATTTCTCCCACGCTCAGCTCTTCCCTCAGTCCCTTCCCTCTTACCCTCCTCCCAGTTGCACAGCCAAGTGATTTTCCCCAGAGCAGTCATATCTTAATTATTAATATGGACGTTAATAGAAGCCTTGGGTCCACAAGCTCAAAAGCCTGATGTGTTGTCATTGTTACTGTATGAGGCTCAGCATGTGTGCATCCTTAGAGGGCACTAACAGCGGTGTCAGCATTAGTCCCTGACATGTTAGTCCCTATTGGCTGCCTGATTCTTTCTGCTGCTTTACCCTACCCGAGTTTGTGATTATGTGGAGATCTTTTCTACAATTTGAATGCAAATATGCATTCTATTTCCAATCTCAAATGGACTGCAAACTGATTGTAGCACTCATTTATTGTTAGTATCAGAAACTGCCAATCCGTGAGCACAAATTGCTTCTCAATACATGTAAACAAACAAAGCTGAAATTGAGTACAACTATAACTAACATACTTTTTTCTTTTCTATTGAATTTTGAGCCAGTAAAATTAGATTATTTTACCCATATGTGTCACAATAGAGTAGGACAGAGATGGATTTAAGTATTTTATACACTAAAGCCCATATACAATGACAGAATGAGCACGCATGTTGTGCTTCTATCCTCTGGCTTTCAGCATGCAAAGGAAAGCCAAATAGCCTCTACATAGAAGCACAACAATAGAGGATTATATATCTCAGAATGTCTCTAACTCTAACGTTGAGTGATAACCCCCCCACACACACATTGTTGTGTGCTGCAGCGACTCACTTACAAAATCACTGGAGCTTGGCTGAAAGCTCCAGTCTTTGTTGCAGCAGGCACAAGGCTCCGAAACAGGAAGTGCATTTAACAGAAAGTACTGTTTTCAAATGCATTTGCTATGGCACAGTGTGTTCTGTCTATTTCTATAAAGCCTTGTTGTTTCTACTGGTGAGAGCTCCTCAGGCAGACTAACTGGTGATTCAGGATTGCATTTGCATTATCGCTGTGCACCTGTGAGAACCAAGATGATATGCTTTAAACACAAGCTTCTAACAATCCACAGTTAGTTGGTGTTTTTAGCTCCATCTGTCTGCAGGAGGTGATGTTTTGGTTCAGTCCAGAGTCTTTTTCAGAATCTGGTGAACACATTTGAGTGAAATCTGGTGAGAAGTTATTGGCCAAGGAACAACTCATTATTTTTTTATGCAGCCAGTGCTGCCGCCATTTATAAACCAATTTCATTTTGGCTTATAACCATGGATGTATTATGAGAACTAAATATCATGTTCCAAGATGGTGTCCAGTTATTCCAACAAAAGTTTTCCAGTGCATTTGCCAAAAAAGTTGCTCATCTTGATTAGACTTTCTGTAGCTCGGTTGCCCACTGTGCATTCACATTAGTGTTTTGTAAAACTCACCAACTTTTACCATAACTGTACACTGTAAGGTTTTGCATAACTATCCGAGGATAGCCTTACACAAACAATAAATCTTCATCTTTGTGTGATATTTTGCCTTGTTTGAGACGTTCTGTCAACAGATTTGTCTGATAAGACCCGGTCACACCTGCAATTTAAACAGTGCTTAGCAGTGAAATCAGCTGATTTTGGTAGAATGGTTGCCATCACCAAATCTTCTCCCCGAAACAAAGTTGATCTCCCTAAATATTTGAATAGAATTTAATTACAACATAATAATAATTCACAATGCCACACTGACATAGCAAACATACTTGTGTGGATTGCACTGCCTGCATGGTCCCAGCTGGCTAACATGTAGCTCATCAACTTGCCCTTTAAAGTGTGACTTCCTCACCCTGATTTGGATTGCTTCTTTTTGGTTTGCCCTTGCTTTTGTATTGTCGGATTTTGTTTTATTTTTTTATTGCTTTGTTCCACTGCTGCAGTGTCTTTTTTGACGCCATAGTGGACATTACCATCTTTATTTTCTGAACCGCTTTATACCAGGCACTTACTTAAATATCCGAAGCTCCATGTTAGTGTGCTGCAGCGACTCCCTTACAAAATCACTGGAGCTTGGCTGAAAGCCCCAGTCTTTGTTGCAGCAGGCACAAGGCTCCGAAACAGGAAGTGCATTTCACAAAAAGTACTGTTTTCAAATGCATTTGCTATGGCACAGTGTGTTCTTTCTATTTCCATAAAGCCTTGTTGTTTCTACTGTTTACATAGTCATACATACTAATACCTAATCATTACTGCAAGACGTATAGAAAGAAGAGGAGCTAGTTGAAATGTGCCTTGGGGGCATTACCATCTTAGTTAGAATGACAGTTGCTGCACACCAGGAGGCAATAAGTATATAAGGAGGCAGTAACTGAGCCTGTAGCTAAATGATTGAGAGCAAAGATGCACATGGAAGTATGACCAACACTCAAATAGCCATGCAAATAATTCAGTTCTCATGCTGTGATTTGTCTTTTCATCCTCCCCGCTGCAAGTGTTCTCGTCTCTCTCTTCTCCTTGCACTGCTGAGTAATTGGTATTATTCAGAAAGATGAGTGCAGAATGGAAGGTGTCAGTACGCGTGTGACAGAGATCAAAATAAATGCATTGTGTGCACCACTCAGCATACATGTGGATTTGCTTAAGTGCAGCCTCTGCAGCCTTTCAGCCGACTAGATTGGACCAGAGAGAGAAGCACTTTTCAATAGCTATTGAAATTCTGTGTAAGGATAGATGCTGCTATCTGTCACACAACATCTGAGGTGCTAAATAGATGCTTTTTGTGCCAGAGAAGCTGTTAGACCTCCGGCTGGATGAGTTTTTCTGCTTCAGTTTTCATCCAGGTAGCAAACGCATGGTGTGCTAATTTGAGTTTATTCACATTTCTCTTTGAAAAAATCTGGGTTTACTTCAGCACACTGACTCTGATCTTAATGAAGCCTAACTGTAGCGTGTACAGCTGCTAAGAAAGCATTAGAAGATTATGTACAGTACAATTCATAGAAGGACGCAACACTTACATACTTCTGCCTCTAGGTGCAGGTAATATAATGGAAGAATAAATTATGAAGTCACATTACAGCAGTGGAATGCAGGCAAGATGATTTGATACTTAAGGATCATAAACATCCCTTTTACTATTATAGATAATGTTCAGAGTTAGGTAGTTAAACAAATACCTGAAGTACAACATTAACACGGAAGCTAAAATAATACTGTAGCTTTAGGAAATAAACTGAACCACAAGTGGCCACTCTAGCAGATTGCCGCTGCCGTTAGGTGTCATGCGCTGTAACTATCAGTGTTGACTATAAAGGTGCTCCAGGTACTAATGTTTTCAACTTATACATGTTAAAAGTAAAGTAAGTTATATTTATTAATATTTTATGTTTCAAAATGTTTGGACAGGGCAATATTACCCCTGTGTTTCATCACACTCTGTGGACGTTTTTGATTTTTTTTCCCTTTGATTTCAGCTGCTAAAAGGTTTGGGCTGTAGGAATACATGTAGATGTGGTAATCATTGTGTTAATCATTGCGTTGCTGAAATGATCAGGATCCCCCAGTTTACTGTAAAATCATTATTCTTTTAAGAGATTGATTGATATGCACAGCTTCCTCTTGTACTTTTCTTTTCTTTTATTAAAGATAAAACAAAATATACCATCGTCCTGCTGCAATTCATTTGTCTGCATTAGTCGTACGGCAACAATACTGATGTGTAGTTTCAGTAGGGCCAATCTAAATGTGGCACTGTTGTTGTGCAGTTATTGCTGTGACAATGCAGTTTCCCTTATGTTTCTGCTCAGGAAACTTAGACCAGTGACTCCTTTGCTGGTTGTGAAACAGATGATTTCACATCTGATTAAAGAGGCACTTTAAAAACATAACATCATTGTGTTTTTCAGGCACATGAAAACACAGTTATGTAATGCAGGGCCACCTTTACAGAACCAGACCTTTTATGTCGATCTAAAAATAGTCCTGCTCTCTCTGTTTCTCCAGTGTTCAGTACATTAAGGTACAGTAGTTACTTCCCTATTCTACAACAGTATCCTGTGGTACTGTATCGTAACTTACTGTACGCTGAAGCTATTTTTAAAATCAAATATTAAGATTATTTACTACATTGCATATAAAGGTATAACCCCTGCTTTTAACAATAATAAAAATTATTGTTATCCCAGTGAAGCAGAAATATTACTGGATGAGACGGTATTCTTATTATGTGGTCAGTGTATGGCTTAAGGTTAATAAAGTGTGTGTGTGTGTGTGTATGTATTAAGCGCGTGGAGATGTCCTTATAAAGAGTCCTCTGTGGTACACTGCTGCCTTGTGGGGCCAAACTAATTGGAGCATAGTTCAGCAAATGGAAAGAAAGAGCAGAGAGAGGGAGGCTTAGAGAGCTGAGATGGACGAAGAGAAGATACGACAGCGCTGGAAAGTGAGAGGGAGACAGTGTGTATTACAAAACAAAGTGCGTATGACCTCAAGATAGAGCGAAGGAGCAAGAATGAGAGAAAATGTGTGTGATACGGAAGTCTGCATGTAAATCAAACACAAGGCAGTGTTTGCATATATCTGCTTTCAGAGACAAGACAGGAAAGTGGTAGTCTTCCCGCACCCTGTAAACTTATAGCTTTATTTATTTATTTATTTATTTATTTTTGGGGTCTTTTGGGTTCTTGGAGAAAAAGTGTAAGCATCATAGTACTTCCAACCCCACGCTTCATCCCGTGCACTCACACTGTAATATACTCTTCAGACTTAGTCACATAACCTGATTGTAGCGTAAAGAGGCAGCAACAACAGTCTCTGTTTGTTTGTTTAAAGATCATTTGAACTGATTCTAACACTGAGCCCACAAGTAGATACCTCAGTCACCCTCAACCGAGGATGCTGGGCTTCTGTGCACACTATCAGTGCTGCTGTTGCAAAACAATTTTCAGCTTCCAAGCAACTTGTAGATGTTGAACTCTGCTCATTTTGAGGATTGCTGCTTAAATCATTAGTTCTAATAATGACCGATGGTGAGGGGGATGTGGGCGAGTGTAGTGTTTGTGTTGGCTCTGTTCATTCATAAATTAACCTTCAGGGAGGACTCTATGCTGTGTTGGTAGTTTTTTATGACTATACAAGAGTGGTGACCCTTTTACAGAGATGACTTGTTGCTATCTGTGGTGCATGGATTCTGACGGTGCCGGCATTGATGATGCAGCAATAGGCCCAACTATTGCACAACAACTGGAATACATAGAAATGTTAAGTGGATATGGGGTACTGCCATGGATTCAATAGTCTTTTACAGTGGGTGTTATTTTGCTTGATTTCCCCACTTTAAGAGCCAGTCTCCACAGCTTGTTGGTAATATTATTCTTCTAGTGCCGGTGTTGTGAGTCATAGCGCCCCAGTTATTTTTTATATCTTGATAGGTTTCCCCTTAATCGTTGTAACAGTTAAACACCCGCAGAAGAAGATATACAAAGAGCAGAGGTGAAGACTCAAAATGTACAACAAAATTGCCAAAAGACATTTGGATTTTTGTTTGTTTCTGCATAAAATACAGCTAAAACAGACAGTAGTATAGTTCAAAATGAAGAAATATTAGTGTGTGAGTGTAAAAACAGTGAACCTCTGTGTCTGACTTGTCTTTTATTAGATTTGAAACAAGTTTTGCAGTTCATCCTAACCCCAACTAGACCAAAGGCTAATCTGCTTTGTCTTAACACACTGTACCTTTGAAATATGATTACACTTGGATATGCACCATCCACTGTCCAACAGAAAGGGCCTTCTGTTCAAACCAGCTGCAGTTTGTCAGCGATACTGCTGATTGAGGAAGAAAGATTAAAGATAAGTACAAGGACATTTTGTTTTCAGGGATTCTTTCATGTGAGAAACACAAATAGACAATTAGACAATACTCACAGATTGTGTGCACCGTGTGTACATCATTGAACTCTGAAAAAGGTCCTAGAGACTGCACGGGTTTTGGCTGCTCAGTAAGTTAGCGTGTTGAGAAAACACAACTCTGCCAATATTGTATAAAGATGTTAAGTTATTTAAATGATATTGTTAAGACATGCTCAGCAGGGTGTGGATGTGCATTTAAATAACACAAATGCATGTTATTAACATGTTGTTCCAAATAAAAGCTACACATAAGAATTTGACACAAAACAACCATGTTGCATAGAGTAGCAGAAACACACTTTTAGATATCCAAATGAAATATTCTGAAACACGGGTGACATGGTACTTTTCCTGAGTGCATGTGAGACAGCTCATGCTACTCCTTCTCAATAAAAAGCTTGCATACAAAGGCAAGCGATATGTAACAAGAAATATCTGATTGTAGCAAATTTGCAGGCGTCTGCTATTAATATACAGGAGACTTCCACGAGAGCAGTGGAATGACTGCAACCGAGTGGTGGCGTGGGTTGGGTAGAGGTTTTCTCTTCTGCAACTGTGCCATGAGATGAGTTTGGTGTCAGCTTCAGCACCATACAACCTCTAATGTAACTGTGTGTTTTTGTGTCTCTTTAACTCAGTGGTCTCTTGATGGTGCAACAAGCTTCCCAACTCTGCACATTCAGCAGCCTTTATTTTCAAATGATGTAGATCTAGAGAGAAGTGTGTCATTTGTTACTAAAAATACGTCGTCTTCCAATTATTTTACTGTGGGGGGGAAGGTCCGTTGGTTCAGAGCAGCGGTGGTCACCGTGTAGAACATGCAGAAAACACAATGTGACACATAAGGTGCACCCCGAAAATGAATAGCTTGTTGTTTAGTTGTTTACTGAATTCCTATCAGTAGAGCAAGTCACATGATAAGGAATGATGCATTATGATTATAGAACTTGTTGGGTTCCAGTGCATGTGTGAAAACAGCTCAGATTAAAAACAAGTAGTAAGTTACCAGGGCAGGTTGTGAAACCAGTCCCAGTGTGGAAACATCACTCAAAGTCGGCTTCTGGCCTGTAACAACATCGGCTGTTGTTTTATGCCTCCATCTTTGTGAAAAGATGGAGGCATAACTCAGATAACCTGACAGTAGAACAGAGCCCCAAACCAATCACAAGTTATGGAGTTAATACAGTCTGATGTCACAGTCATTTTGAATAAACTTTTGAAAATGAAGCATATTGGCCAGACTGAAACCTGGGAGTTTCATTATCAGCCAGCCCGCATAAACACGTTCACCTCAAGCTGTGGGCCTCTGAGCTTCACAATAGTATATGTGACATTAATCAACAAAATGCATAATATGACCCCTTAATCTGCAATTCACCATAAATGAAGGATTACATAAGTAAATAATCATTATACCCTCATTCATGAACATGAGAGATTGTCAACAGTCATTTCTGATCAGTTCTAAACTTAACAAATCAACTCACCACACTCAGCCTACATGTTGCTCTGCTCTCCTTCTGATTCACATCTCTGTAAATGTTAGTCAATGACATCATCGCTCTGCATGTGTTATAATTATGAACACAGAGGCAGCGCGGTGCCAGGTCGGCCCTCCTTCCTTCCTGCTACATGCACAGCGGCATTGCTCAGGATAATGGTACATCTCTGACGCATCACTTGCAAGTTAGCTTTTGCCATTCGCCATGGACAGCTACAGTACAGCATGATGCCTGTGCACGCAGCTTCTCCGCAAGTTGCCTCCAAGCGTATTCCTTGTTTCTTTATTTTTTCTTCAGCTATCAGGAACAAAGTTTATCTTAGCTGAACTGCTGCTGGTGCAGATTATAGAGCGGTAACAAAGTAAGTATTCACTTACTGCATAGTTTTATTTTGAATGCATTTAAGGAGAAGTTTCTACAGGTATCATCTTATTCTTCAGCGTTACCTCCTTGTTTTAGCTCCTGTTTTATCGCCACTTGCGAGCTGTATCCAGCTCTATATCTCTTTTCATTCCATCCTTTTTTTTTTCTTTTTCTGTCTCTCCGGCTGTCTTGCTCTCACAGCTGCGCCACAGTCAGAGTGTAGGCGTACTGTACAACGGGTAATAAATGCACAAGGCTCTTTTCTTTGGCCAGAGTGCAGTGAGTCACTGAAGGGCTCCGAGCAAGATAGATGTGTGTGACACTTTAGCAGTGCTCAGTGCAGAGTGAAGGGATGTGAGGTGGAGAAGAGCCTTCTAGCTGACTACACACACACTTTATAGCAAAGGTAGACACACAGTCTCACATGTGATGTGTAATAAGCCATACGTTTTCCAGGGTGCAGCGGTTGTTTTGCTTCTTATATTAAAGTCATGGAAAAAAGAGTGAACAGGCCACTCCTGGCCATGGTTGAGCTAATCATTATCATCCATCATCTTAACTGCTTGTCCTCTAAAGGCTCACGGGAGTGCCGGAGTCTATCTCAGCTGTCATTGGACAAGCTGCCTGTCCATCGCAGGCCAAACACACAGAGACAGACAATCTTACACACTCACATTCACACCTATGGGCAGTTTAGAGTCACCAATTAACCTGAACATGCATGTCAATGAATACACTGACACATTGCTATCTGCATTATATCTTTACCCCTTACTAGAAAAAAAATGGCAACGTAGTACACAAAAAGAGTTTGTAAAGAATGGCAGCTAGTTGAATGACCATGACCGGAGGATGCTTTAGAAACCACTGAATGTCCTTCTCCCTTCTCCCATTTGGAAGACTAGCATCAGGCACTGCCATAACAATGCCTCCACTATGTTTGACTGATGATGTTGTTTTCTGAGCTGTTATTTTCCATCTCCAAATTTTTTTCTGCTTCATCATTTTGGTACAAGTTAATCTTGGTTTGAACAATTTTTACATAAAAAAACATAACACATTTGGTAAGATCCAGACGTTCTGCTCACATCCCCTTCGGTTTCTTGTCCCTATTGGCATTCTTTTTTCCACAAAGTTCAAACTTCTGCAGTTGCGCAAAGCTCTGCCGTGCCGAGTAGAATTCATAAAGTCTTATTCAGCAGACATATTGGATTTTGCCAGAGGCTTAAAATGCCAAAAGGCTGACTCAATTTTTTTTTCTAAGGGAGCAGGGAGGAGATCCCACTTTAATTTCAATATTGGTATATCAGCAAGTCATTCAGTTTAGTGCTTAACATGGTTTCAACCAGGCTTTAGGGAGAATCCTGCATGCTTCTGTAGCTTTCCAATAATCTCCCCAACATAAATTGAACATCTCATTTGAATATTCATGACAACAGGCCTCTGGTCTCACCAGCATCTTGGTGCAATATGTATCAGGTTAAATAGTTAGTTAAAATGCCTTGTTGCAAGAACATAAATTGTTTTCTGGTTTCTATTCAACAGACGATACAAAATACAAAAGCCTTGATGAAGCTACATTTCAGATTTAGCAGAAAACAAACAAATTGAATTTCACTGTCTCTATCATGTAAATACACAGTGATGTCATACTTAAAGGGTCACAGATTGTGGATGGTAACAGGAAGTAGAAACGTCTAGCAGAGTCTAGATCAGTGTTCCCCCATCATCATCATTATCATCATCATCATCACAACCAGCAGCAAAGCCTCTGGCTGGACCCTGAGGTCCACAAGACCATGCATTTCATTTGCAGTAGATGGTTGTCTTTAACGATTGCGTGTTATTTTGTTTTGCATTCTCTGTGACTCTGCATGTTGCAGATGCCTGCAGCAGCTGATGCTATTTACAGCAGAGCTCTCTGAGTGTTTCTCACATATCAGTGCTTGTGTTTACTGTCTTAATATCAGTTCTCCTTGCCCACTACAGTACCTCTGCATATACATAAAAATGAATACCTCTATTAAAAACATTATTTATGTGGCTATAACTAATGTTTTTTATGTTTTAATTTACGCATGAGCATGAGCAACAGCAACATGAGGCATACTGTATTTCCACTTTGGCATTTCTTGCAGAGTACATAGCCTTTGATATTTCACGTTTACTGTACTGTTGTACAATTGATTACTACAGATCATGCAAAACCACACAGAAAACCATTTTGTGGCATTCAGAGTTAATCATAGTTTTCTAATGAAAGTCATTTTAACAGTCTACTCTGATATCACATTATGATACTGCATTTAGCAGCTTAAGCTAACATTAGCTTAGTGACTGTTTTGACAGCCCCAAACACCAGAAATTTGGAGTTTTTAGACGACTCACCTGAAACAAAGGCATATTGTGTTGAAAAAGGTCAGACTTGCTCACTCTGCCAGCTGTCCATCATGTTCACTCAACTGCTAATTTGCTAACTCTAGCCGCTAACAGCGTTATGTCGCATTAGATTCGATGTTATGATGCTATCAGCTAGTGCTAGCTGAAACATATTACTTTGGTGTCATTTTTAAACAGCCCATTTGTGAAGTATTCCTGGTTTATCGGATGGCTGTGGACCAGTTGATAGGGCAATCCTCTACAAACACCATGGTAGGGGGTTTGACTCCCAGTTCCCCACATTACATAACAGTGAAGAAACCTTTGTACACTTACCTCCTGCTCTGTAGCCAGGGTGGGCTCAGCGGGGGCTCCGTCTGACGCAGTGGTGTGGGCCTCCTGTGTGCTCTGACTGCAGCTGCAGGAGCCTACTGTGAGGAGCCCCGCCGCTAATGTCGCTAGATTTGACACCAGTCACTTTTGACAAAAAAAAAAGTCACCAAGAGGATCTGGAAGGATTCGGGGGCCCCCGGTCCACAAAATTCCAACAAGGAGACTAATAAAGTATCCATTATTATTATTACCACATCCCAGAACATGTGAAACTCAATAAGGGGAATGTGTCAGACCACCTTATGCAACCGCTGTACACTGGTGATAACATAGAGAAGGAAAAAAGAAAAGCTTTCCCCCTGCGGTTATGAAGAATATGTGATGACTTTGACCTTTGTGAGAAATCAGAAATCAGCAGCATGAAGAGAACACTTCACATCCAGTGCACAGAGAGTTTATTAACACTATTAAACGCTGAAGAGGGAGCAACGCAGCAGCTGCACAGGGACTGTGTTAGGCTACTTATTTCTCAGTGGCATAATTAAGGATTATTTTTGAACGGTTGTCACTTATTGAGATAAGTATAGTTGTTACAGTGCAGTTGAACGCAACCAGGAAATTGTGTGAGCCTACAGACATGAAAAGAATTAAGTTCAGCCTCTCCTCAGGAGGTACAGTATATGAGGATCCCACTCGGTTCACAGGTTTTAGTCAATTTTTCATG
Organism: Anabas testudineus; assembly: GCF_900324465.2. Taxonomy (NCBI): domain Eukaryota; kingdom Metazoa; phylum Chordata; class Actinopteri; order Anabantiformes; family Anabantidae; genus Anabas; species Anabas testudineus. The sequence goes on from NC_046610.1 coordinate 24,427,243, forward strand.
CAGCAATTGGAAATGTGGACGGTAAGATCCATTAAAATATGATGCTGAGTAATTTGAAATGAGATGTTACATGCACTTGAATCGCCTGTGTTGTGTTGTGTCAGATCTGTACATGACTCTCTCTACTGTGCACGCTTGTTGTGATTAGCTCAACTGTTTACAGCTGTATCTCTCATTGAACACACGTTTGGAATGAGGGCACAAGTCATCTTCATGTCAGTAAGGACAAACTCTCTTAAGTTATAAAGACCAGAATGAAAGGTTTTGGCCTGAGCCTCAAAGCCTGCTCTGCTGCCTGCCAGGGCTGCTCTGTGTCTCTCTGCTTCCCTGCCCCCCTCCCTTCTCTTTCTCTCTGTGTTGTGCTGTGAGGCCTTGTAGTCGCGACCAGCTGTTCCACTTCAGAGACAATTAAAACAAGCTGTTCCCTGCTACCGCTGCTGCTGTTATTGCACTACCATACAAGTGACAAGAAAAGGTACGTCAACCTTTTGGAATCTCATGATTTTCTGGATTCATTTGTCATAAAATGTGACCCGATCTTCATCTAAGTCATGATTATTAATAAATACAATATGCCTAAAAATAATAACACAAAAATTATTCAGATATTTCATGTCTTTATTGCAAACAACCATAAAAACCTCAAAGAGCCAGTGGAAAATCCAGTCAAAATGAGACTAAGAGCGCAACAGACACTCATTAGTGAGGTAAAGAAACAACCCTGAGTGACAGCCAAATATTTGAAGGCATCGTTGGAACTGGCTAATATCTGCGTTCATGAGTGTACAGTACGTAAAACACTGAAGAAGTGGAGTGGCCAGTCAGAGCCCAGACCTCAACCCAAGGGTTCACATACTTGTTCTACTTTTTCATAATTTATTATGAAGGTTCACATATTATTTATGGTTGTTCTCAATAAAGACATGATCAGATACGTCATATTTTTGATACTTTTGACTTAGATGGAGATCAGATCACATTTTATTACAAATTAATGCAGAAAACCATGAAATTCTAAAAAGTTCACATAGTTATTCTTGCCACTGTATGTGGAAGACTGCATTGCAAAATATGTGGGATGTCTCTTGTGGGATGGCACTTTGCCCCTACTGAGGAAATTCACAATTCCCTACGAGCGACTTTTACCCCAAGGAAGGAGTACAGGACCTTAGATCTGGGTAAAGACAAGGAGCAGGAACTTTCCAGTGGAAAACCTTATGTGTGTCCCATGTCTCATCTGAGAACGGCTGGAATCAATTCCTATCCAAGTTTATTCATCAAGTTTTATGGTAAAAAGTATCTGCGTGGAGAGCATCTAGGTGAGCTCCTGGCTCAATTCTCACCTGATAACCACTGCCTGCTTTCATTACTGTCATCTTCCTCACTTATGTTCGAGTTTTTCATTATTATGTTCTCACTGTCATCTGCTGTGAGCCTTGTGACACAGGGGAGAAATGGAAAAATACTGTTTACAGAGTTAGGGAAGGGCTGAGGAAAGAAGGAAAATGTCTGATCAGAAAACAAAATTCATCCTGGTGTTGTAGTAAATGTGAACATAAATCACTCATTTCAAACAAGTTGTTTTCATATTATCAGTCTTTAAACCAAATGTGAATCACAGACTGAGATACAAGTTACAAAAGTCCAGAAGACTTCTGACCTTGTCAACGTTACCTCTTTTGACCCTCATTTAACGCCTCTTTGGTGTCTGCGCTTTTTTAATATATGCTCTGTGGTTGATTTTGGGTGCTTCTGTTGTTTTCCACTATAAAACTAAAAAAAAAACAAAAAAACAGCAGTAGTATTTTCCACCCAGGCAGAGTGTTGGCTAGGAGAAATGCTGTGGAACCAAGAAGTTGCGTTATATTGCGTAAGTTGCCAAATATAATGCACAGATGTTACTGTAAAATGTTTTGCTGTTACTCTGTGTGGTGCAATCCAGAATGATGTCACCACAGATTACAGTATAGAGAAAGAAATCTACTTTGCAAAATGAAGACCTTGAAAAGTTTATACTTTTGAACTGATTGTTGGCTAAATTCAGCAAATAAAACCACTGACTTACCATTCCCCAAACCAGTTTTGGTATGAATGTCAGGTTTCATTTTTTCAGGGAGCTAAATTTGGATAATGTTCCTGGATGCTTTTAAGACTTGACTGTTAAATACTTGGTGTGGAAACGTGTGTCTGACCTGGCATCATTCTGCCTCCTTCATAAAAACCAAAACATAACTATTAATGAAGACACAGCAAAGGTGGCTCTGGCAACTTTTACTCACTTTTTTCCATCGTAAGTCTGACATTTGTGTGTCACTTGCTCCAATAGACTGTTATTTAAGGCATCTCTTAACTGAACCAAACACCTTTATTTGAAAGAATGTACAACAGGCTCATAGCCGGAGGTTCCACAATTTATTGCTTTGGCTGACAGTTACTGTATGTGCTCTGTTTTCATCCACTGTGCTGAAAACACAGTCTGATGTGCTACTGCACATACAAGAAATGCAGTGAATTTCTGAATAATAACTTTGGAAATAGAGCAGTATTCCATATGCTTTAGATAGTGTTTTCGAATGACCTGTGTATATACTGGGTGTGTGCGTTCATTGCTTGACTCTGCTGGGCCCCCACCCCTAGTCCTGAGTCTGTGGTGGAGGGGAAATGAGGGCTCTACTTTCCTAAATTGATCTCAGTGAGAAACTGTTAGTCAGCCAAACACGAAGACAAACAATCTGACTGGATGAAAGACAGACAGGAAGAGAAATTGAGTGGACGACCAGGAAGACAGTGAGAACCTGTAGTTAGGCAGTCAGACAGACAGACAAACAGGCAGGCGGATGACCAGACAGCCAACTGGAAACACACCGGTGGTCTCGGCCAATGCCGCCAAAGAAGCATGTAACTCAGACGGAAAATAAGGAGGGGGGAGGTGAAAGAGAAACATTAGCACCGTCGTCCACAAACTCTTGCACCCCCCCACTCTTTCTTGGCCTCCATCTCGGTTACCCTCTCTTTTACCTTCTCTGGTTTTCAGTTGTTTTTTTTTTTCAGACTCCTTTCAATTTAGATTAAGAGTTGAGCCCTTTTAGTCTTTCCTTCCTTATGTCTCTTCATGGTTGCAACCTCCATGGCCTCAATCTGTACCCTTTTACCACTCTCTTGTGTATACTTGAGTCTGTCAGTACAACTGACTCTCTCTCTCTATTTATCCAAGGCTTTTCTCTCTTTTCCCTCCCACCTGTCTGGCTTGGCAGTGGCAGCCAAGCAGACAAAGGCAGCCTCGTACTAGTGAGGCATGATTGTGTGATAATGAGGCCCGGCATATAGGAGAGGGAGAGCTGAGCTGGCCACAGCCACAGTCCATATATTCTTATAACTGACAGCACCCGGGAGCTGGTGATGAAGCCTCACCACCCTGCCAGGTTATTTCTGGCCTCTGTAATGCCTTCCCATTAGTTAGCTAATAGAACCTGGATAACAGTCCTCAGACATGGTTTTTGTTTCACTGTCGTGACATTGTGTGTACTTACCTGATTACCAGAGTGCCCTTGCTCCCAAGCATTGTGATCACAGTGGGCTCCAGATAGCAACCAAGGTGTGATGTTGAATTGCAACCAATAAGGTTCCAGATGCACTTGTAAGCATTCGGTTATCCACTATGGTCACCCTTGCAGATATGAAATATAGATATCAGAGCTGACTGACACAAAATGACCCTTCCCAACTGTAATTCTGAGTCGAGGCAAAGCTATTATTAGTGTTTGATTGGCCGCAGCATCAGCAGTCTGTGGCAGAAGAGTCAAGTGCTGGTTTTTGAATTGCTGTGCTGCACCCAGCCTTCCTCCCACAGCATGATGGCACACTTCTTGAGGTGGGAAATTGAACGATGTGTGCTGTACCTGTAGGCACATCAGCAAAGCCAGTGATGTAAATCTTACTGACTAGATGGCCTCGCACACACACGCACACACACACACACTGGTTTTCCCGCCAAATGGAGTGGTTTGGATGACATGCAAATCACGCCATAACCTCTCCCATGTGGAAAAAGAGAGAGCTGCTCTTGCTGGCAGACACTAGCCACCTCTCTCCTTCTCTCACGCTTGTGCCCGGACGGAAATTCTTCAACTTCCAGTCTACCCTGCAATATTTTTCCTTGCAGCTCAGGCCTGTTGCCTTTTACTGCCACTGGAAACACAGCAAGCCTCCCTGAGTGGCCCCCGTCGTCTGGCCAAAGCACGCTCTCTCCCTACACAGTAGCGGTTCTGTAGCTTTTTTTCTTTTTTGCCAGTCTGAGGTCATCACTCCAACTTGAACTCTTGTTGATTACAAACCATACTGTTTGCTTAGTCTTTAATATTCAAGAAGGGGGTCTGGAGCACAGTGACGTCGCTCAGTAACAGATCTACAGAACCAAACTGATGTCACAAGGATTCTAAATGCAATGAGGTGCAGAAAGACAGGCTGACTGAGAGGAAGACACCCAGAGAGAAATACAGAGATCCATGAACAAATCCTTGTGGGACACCTAGCAGGAAGTAGGTGTGTCCAGACAGCCATTAGCATGTGGCCTAATGGCTCCTCTGTGTGGAACCTGGTTGACTAATCCTGGTTACTGACACACCATAGGGAATTTGACCTAATTTCCGTCCACTCCTTCCTCTACCTCTCCTCTTCTGAGATAGACGCTGTGTGAATCCCATCCGTTGCCAGAACAACATTAAAACAGGGCAGTGGCCACATGAGAATTGATATGAGCATTGAGAATAATAATCTGCTCTACACAGATTCCACTTGTTTGAAAAGTCAATTTCTTTCCTAAATAAACTGGAGGAATGCATACTGGCTAAACACACATACTGTCTGCCAAGAAGAAAGTAGAAATATCCTTATGTTCCTAAAAAACTCCACATGCTTGAACATTCTGTTCACCAGCAAGAAAGAGACGAGCCACCAGCCCTGCGGGATGACTTAGTGCTACGGAGTGTTTGAAACTGTTGAAAATGGATAGACATGACAGATGGATGTCTGCCCTGGAGTTACCCTTTAGTGTTTCCTCCCTGCTCAAGACTCATCAACCTTTTTACAGGTCTGGCTTTGTATAGACACAAAGCATAACCAGTTTCTTCAGCACATAAAAACAGAACTGACTAGCCTTGTTTTATTTGAATGTAAGTTCTCCCTAGTGATATCCATGCTCTTTACCTCAATAGCTTAAACAGTTAAAATAGAATAAATCCAAATCTTAGAATTGAATGTGGACTATCAAACAGCAGCCTCTCCTTGTATCAATAGGCTTGATAACTACTGCATATCATTACTTCTGAAACCATTTCTGTCTTGTGCTTTCTCTCTGCCTCCCTGTGTCGCTCTCAAGGTCTTGACTCTCATGCTTTGACGTTCCTCTGACTAACATCTTTAACGACAGTGTAAAGACACCACTGGAGCCTTGAGCCTGATAAACAGAGAGGTTTACACAAATGCACAACCTGATACATATTCAACAGAGTATCCACACAATTCTGCCTCAAGCTATTAAATACATCGCAGCAGCAGCTAACTGGTTTGGGATGGCATTCAAATGATACTGACGGTATAGCCGGAAGTAAAAATAACTACAACGTAGATTGTTTGCAACAAAATGCTAATTTAGTACAGTCCCCATTCAGCCAAGTAGTTTGTGTCTTACTGTTCTCGCGGTACAAGCTACAGAAAAAGAGAAATAAAACGTCCTCCATTCCATCTGGTCTAACACCTCCAGTGTTTTGGTGCCTGAACATACTGTACTGTTAATTTCCTTATTGTGGTAATGTACAAGGATTTTCAGCCATGCACAAAAATATCCCATCCAGACATTTGGTATAGGCACTGTGATTCATATTGTGGGGGATAGAATGAACCAGTGTCTAAGAACCTGTTGCACGCATCACATTACAACCTGTATTTCAAATACTGCCTCACAGCTGCAGGCGTGCTTTCCCATATAGTGATAAAAAGCCAGCCATGAACATGTTTGCTCTTAAGAGAGAAGCACTGTAAAGCTTTGACAATGGCGTTTCTGTTATGTAATTATATGATCATTATTATGTGATTTTCCCTGAAGGAGCCTCACATTGGGCTCATGTAGAGATGATGAGAACAAGCAGCTGTTCATCAGCACAAGAGTGATGTCTTTTGTCAGTTTGAGGACAACCAGCTAGCAGCACAAAAGTGTCATCATATTCTATGACAGGTTATTAAAGATCGGATTTGACATCAGTAACGGGGTGCATAAAATCAAAATTTGGAAGAAATCTGGACTAGAAGGCTTATTACGATCAAACATCGTAAAAAATAACAATTTAATCTATAATGATGCTTTGATACTGCAGCAGGGATTCACATCGAAACAAGCAAACTTGTGTCTTATCCCAAAAAGATGTTTTGTGAATCGCATACTCAATTCAAAGTAGTAATTGAAACTTTATTGTCCCATAAGGGTGCTTTGCTTTGCAGACACCTCACAATAAAAGCGCACAATAAAAGCACACAATAAAAAGAAAATAAAACACAAAATAAAATAAAAATAGTTCCGATTAAAAAGGCACACGAGAAACTGACGCAACATCACCCATGCACACGCAGAAGATGATTATAGAGGAACACAGTAATCCAGTAAACAGCGTGGCACCACAGAAGTCAGTTGTTGGTGCAACATCCTGTGCAAACCGGATTTTCAGCATAAGATGCTAAATCAACACACGTGTAATGGTGTTGTGATGTTATGCTTCTTTTACCCTCCAGATGTACACGAAACTGAGAAGAAAGCTGCTGTGGTACTTATGAATGAGGATCAGGTGTCTAAGCTTCCTACTGACTAACAAATGTGGAGGCAGACACGAAGGAAAAGCTTGTTTTGCTCATAAGAGAGAGTGTTTTGATACATGACTGTGTGTGTGTGCCTGTGACAGTTGACATGCTTCTGTGTTTCTATTTCGGCCCACACAGTTTAATCCTGGGGCATCAGGAACCAGGGAGGTGTGCTGCACAGCAAGCCCAAACATTGTCCCTGTGATTAGCCGTCCACTAGCCCCCACACTAGCCACAGCTCCATATCTGTGTCATGACAGGATTTGCAGTAGGTGCCAGAGCTGGCGGACGTTCATAATGGGCTCCATTCCGGGAGATTTAATGAGCTTTGCTCCCAGAGACAGGAGGATTATTGGGTCTGTGGTGAATAAAGGCCACTGGTCTTGGCAGACTACCACATCATGGTTTTGGTGGATAATATGCTAATCCCAATTAGCAGTGGTGTGCAGCAGGGGACATCACAAGTCCTCATGAGTCACACAGGAGCGAGCACGCATGAACATGTGGAAGTAAAGACAAAATAGGTGGGTGATTGCAGCCTGTTGCAGGCTGTGGAGGTCCTGTAGTCACATGTGAATACATACACATCTAACACATTCAGACAGCAAACCCATACACAACCTGTCTGCCCCTTATATTTTATTTAAGAAGTTCAATTAGATGATAAACCCCACACTCAGGTGTTTGTATTGCTGACATCACCAAAACTGAGATCTGTGTCCGTTGTTTTAATATAACACGTGCAAAGGAAACCAAGTTCAGTCTTTCTTTTGGCAGGGGTGTAGCAACGTGTGAAGAAGACAAACGTGAGTGAGTTCTGTCAGGATTTGGATGCACTGGAGGCCAATAGACCAAACGCTCACAGGATGTTTCCTTTTTTTAAATCCAGCTGTGTCCTCTTAGCTGTTTCTGAGGGTATAATAATAATTGTGTAATAGCAATAAAACTTCATTTTACTTGCAGCCACAAGAATAAATGTAAGTACATTTCAAAACACTTACATTTATAAATGTCAGTTTCAAATTTAGGGCCTTGAATCAAAGTGTTCAGAATCAATTCAGTCCGTTTGATTTCATCTTTACTGTTCCCCGTGGAGCACTTTGGTTAAACTGGCTCAAGAATACACTTGATTTGGTTTCTTTTGTTTAGAAGTGGACAGCTTACTTTGCTCCATCACACACACACACTGATTTATAACTTCACTTTATTGTGTGCCTCTTAAGTACATTGCTTCAATATTAAGGAGTGCGAGTGATGGATTTATACCACAGACAAATTATTGTTGGTCTGTGAACTTGTCAGCGAACTTGTGGGTTTAAGATTTCTATACACAGCTTTGATTGGGGCGTTTTGTTTTGCATGTCATTTCCCTCCAGTGATTTGAGCCCATCATTTGGCATAAATAAAAGTCTTAGGAGATGAGAGGCACAGCTATTTTACAGGGCCATGAATAAACTAATGAACAAGGTGATTAATTAGCTCTGTACAGGGGTAATGATAGACGAGGATCGGCTCATGATGGCACTCCATCAGCCAAAAGCTTGAAAACTTTTACGCAAGTCTTCCTCTTCTGTCCTGGAAGGCAGCAGAAGAAGAGGCTGTGTCTGTGTTTGCTTGATTAAATGACTGATTTCTTTTTTACATTTACTTCAAATTTGATCCTTTTATCTTTACGGTGCACAGCTATTGGAGCAGCATGGGTGGCGTGTTAGCAGGAGGGCCTTTATAACAACAGAACAAAAAACCACCTCAAAGAAGTGCACATTATAAAAGGGAATTGAATTTCCTCATGCAAACCCGCTCACCAATTTTTGTCAATAAATATGAAAACCAAGTGCATCCGCAATGTGGTACACATACTGTACATCATAGAGACTGAGTGTTTAAGAACTAAAACAAAACCAAGGGGATTTGGAGGATAGATTAAAGAGGTATTTTTAAAATTACAGTCATGTTTTATTTTATTTTTTTTGGTTTTTTTTTCTTGAAAAGTGAGTGGATGCGGAAATTTCCATCAATAGATGGATCTTGGTAATATGCAGAGTAATGAAACCCTTTCCATGTCGTAAAAGCCTCTCATTTCTAACCACTTCACTTGGAAGGCACGCTCAGCAAATCCTGTCTTTATGTCTATTTAATGTCAATAGGAAAAACAAAAGGAGGCTGTGGAGAATGGTAGCAGGAGGAAACATATGGCTAAACCCTCATTCTGCCAATCACAGCAACATGAAAAAAAAAAAAAACATATATGAAAAAACACAGACATTAGGCTGCAGCCTGATTTATTTTCCTTCCTTCATCTCAATTCCAGGAATTTTATGAATGGAAAATGTCTAGGGGATAGGTTTTCCAAAGCCGCTATGGCCTGCGTCTCATGAGTTTACCATGCTGCCCTGGTGAGTTCATGCTGTCTGGAGCGGCAGCGTGGAGCGCCACCGGAGGGACGGGACCCCCTACCCCCCCCCCCCCTCCCCTGCATCCGCTTTACATCATGCTGCTTTGCTTTTAAACTGTCAAAATGATCCATTAACGAGAACTTAGCTTAAATCTCTGACATTCAGAAACAAAAAACAAGACGTGCATTTCTTGGTGGTCTGTTTTCAAAGACGACATCTGTGTGATTGTAGACTGATAAAAGCAAAGCCTGGAAAATACATAAGTGAAGTAACAGCTAATGAAGAAGTGGAATATATGTTTTTTTTTTTTTCCTGAACAAGCCCTCAGCTTGCTTGTCTGCTGGTTTCAGAGAGTTAAAGATCAGTGTTTTGTTTCCTCATTTAAACTGCACAGCTTTTTTTTTTTCCATCGCACCTTTTGTTCCATCTAAAACAAAAGGGCTCTTTTTAACAAAAGTGCTTTACACAGAGAGGCTTTTCCTAATGAATGGCAGCAAGAATTGTCTTATAGCAGAAAGCACTTTGGCCAGTCTCTCTGATGTGCTGTCATCCCAACTCTTTATTCGAGACAAGCAGGAAAATCTCTGGTACTTCTACGCACTGTTAGGAAACAGCCACCTTCTGTCTTCCACAATCATTAAGACAGATGTTCATTAAAGATTTCAAGTTTCTGCTCTTTCCACCACATTTTCTGTCTCTCTTTGGCACAGAGGCACTATTTAGAAAGAAACGAAGCGTTTTTTTGTTGTTGTTTTTTTTTTTTTTTTGTCACTTTGCAGACAGTTTAATGTTAGCGGACATTTCAGCTGCTGCTGAATTATTTAACGTGTTTGCTCTCAAAGGGCACAATCTGTCACCCCCGGCCACACTGGTCAGCAGCTCTGTGTTTGTGTATAGACAGTATCTACTGTATGTGTGTTTTGCAGTTCTATGAACTGAACATCTTTGTGTCACATTTTGTTTTGTGGTAGTGCCTCACTCTCGTTTCCTGTAGTAATCAGTGCTGTTCATTCTAATTCTCTAATTCTCCTACTACCCATGGAGCTACACACTGTTTGATACAGAAGAAATCCTCAGGCAAGAGTCACAAGATGTGTCTTTTTGTTTCTGTTCTTTTCAGGGTGGAATTACACACATCTACATGCACCATGATAGTCTCACATCTGTGGGTTCAGATTCAAATGTACCTGAAGGGATAGTTTCTGTTTTAAAACAATAGTTTGGTGTCTTTATGGGCAATGAAGAAAGAATTCTAAATCCCTGTAATAATTTCTCCTCCTCCTAATTTGCCTCCTCTCGTTGTTCAAACTGACTAATTGGTCCCACGAGGGTGGACGTATTTTAAAGTTGCAGCATTCGTAATTGTTTCAGGGAAACACTGTCCAGCTAACTGGGGAGATGCAGAGAGGGACATTGTCACCAATAAGACTTTGGAAGATTTCTCTAAGTCTGCTGACGCCTCAGAATAACTTGAACACATTTGATTATGATTTTGAAAACAGAAAACAATACAGTAAACAAGGATTTTGGATTTTGTGTGACTTCCACTAGAAGGGTTTCGGGAGAGAATATATCCATGGCCGGTGTGAACAGAAGGAACTGTTAAAGAATGAAAAACCTCTTTCAGTGCTCACGTGGGCAACTGACTGTTTTACAACAGTCCTTCCCAAACCCGGTCCTCAGCTATCCAGCTACCTACCCACTGCTGATTACCTGGATCTGATGTGTTCAGTCAATTAGAAGCTGCAACGACAGGGGGCCTGGACCTAACTGCCTCCACAAAGTGCATTTCTGTTGATGCTGTATTTCCAGTTTTTACCTCACACAGGTTTGCCCAGTACCATTAGGTCATAGTCTCATACATATCCTAATATTGTGATGTCAGAAAATAAAGCCATGAGGGTTCCAACTTTCAAATGACAACTATTTATTACCTTGCAGCTGCTGTCACTCTTGGCTCTCTCTCCTTGATGAGCGTTTAGGGCTGAAATTAAGCCAAAGCGCCAAAGGAGATGAGTGACTCCAGGTGACAGGTTGGTCATCATTCCCCAGCAACAAAACCATCACAGGCCTTGTCAAGTTAAGCCCCCCTCTCTGATTACCTCTGTGCTAAAAGTGCTGCTGCCAGTGCAGCAGTGCTGCAGACAGTGCAGAGGGATTAGCAATCCCTGGAAAGAGAAGCGCTGAAAAAGATGGAGACAGGGTGATGCTGAAAAAAGCGGAGGGCGTACTGAAACAGCAGATAGAGGAGGACTGATGAAGCAGAGACAAAAAGAGGCGAGGAGACATCCTGCTGTCAGCAAGTAGTGTAATCAAGACCAGATGTCTTCCTGCGCTCTCTTCTGACTAGAGGCAGATTTTCACATTGATTCATTTCCACAGTCTGAGTTTGTTGACGGGTTTAGACACGGGACCTCATCCTCTTGTCTCTGTTTGTTTCAGGGTCCATTTTGTTGCCTCCCACTGAGTTTGTGCAGAGGCCATTCAGAGCTCTCGCTCTAATGACTCTGGGTTCTCAGACAGTCGTTCAACTACTTGTAGGGTAGATGGAGTGTCACAGTAGAACATACAGATCTCTGTATGTGCTGGAGCTAATGATTTCAAATCCACTTCATACAGGCCAGTTAGTTTCAAGCCTCGCTAGAAGCTCTTTTGATGCAGAATGAGGAAAAGAAACATACCTATTGTGTGCTTCTCGATCATCAGACTTACCACATATAGAAACATCAGCATACAGAAACATTAAAAACATAGTCCACACTTTCTTTCTTCGTGGAAATCATGAGTTGACACATGCTGAATCATTTGCACTGTGTCAACAGTCTCCCCAGCAGAGGAGCGATCAGTCACACACATCCAAAGTGCATTGTCTGCAGTGTCCTGCACACTGTGGCATGATTTGCTAAGTTGACAAACAAATGCGTAAGATTTGAAAGTGTGATGTGACAGTTTGGCCTTTGGAAAACCAGAGCAGGGAGTTGGGAGGTGGGGGGTTAGGTCGGGTTTGACAGCCAGCACTTTCTAACATAGCTGCAAGCAAAAGAGATCAGGGGAGGTTAGTGGGACTCTACACTCCTGCTACTTCAGCAGGAGATGATCAAACGCTGTCTGAGAAGAGGGAGATTATTTTTTTCCTTACCAGGCTCTTCTGCTGTCAGCTCTCACAAGCTGATTGCTGACATGGAAGAACAGCAGAAATACAATTTGAAAGAAAGTCTGTGTTTCTATGATTTGAAAACTCTTCATATCCATATAGTGGTTCTTCATAGATATACTGTCTTCTTCTCTTTCGGCTTTTCCCATCAGGGGTCGCCACAGCGAATCATCCTTTTCCACCTCACTCTATCATCTTCATAGATATACTGTAAATGTCAAAATCTTGATTCCTCCAGATCGGTTGTACTGTAGTTCTAAGAAACAGTGATTCCTATTTGAAATACCAATGAAGTTGTTTCTAGATTTCCAAAAAAACACAGCACAGCAGGTCAGATAGATTCTAAACAAACCTGCAGGTGAGTCTAGGTTGCTACATACATCTTCTGCTGCACTTCCTGCCCGTCATCACTGATGACTGGCTTCCTTCGTGTTATCCTGTCATAGACACCCTGCTTGATCAATGTTTTACCTACTGTAGACTCACGAGCACAGATGTTAGCCAGTTCCAATGATGCCTTTAAATCTTTGGCTGTCACTCTGGGTTGTTTCTTTACCTCATTGATGAGTGTTTGTTGTGCTCTTAGGGTCATTTATACTCGCCGCCCACTTCTTAGTAGAGTAGCCACAGTCCCACAGTGTCTCCATTTGTAGATTGTTTTCTAAAGTCTTTGATATCACTTGTTAACCCTTTTCAGCTTTTTGTAAATCAACAACTCTTAATTGTAGATCCTCTGAAAGTTCCTTTTGGCGCGGCATGGCATTCATCCTCGCCACTGTGTACATACATATTTCCATCCATATAACCTTGTCCCAGCCTGGACCTAAGTAGCATGTGCATGAGAATGAGACAGTAGTACACCCAGAATACACTGGAGAGATGATCTCTTATGGCCTGGGAAGGCCTCCTGGTCCCCCAGGAAGACCTGGAATGTCTGGACTACTCTCGCAAGCTAGAGATCTTCCATTTATATGTACATGATTTTTTAGTGTGTAATAATGTAGCACATAGTTTCAATGAACAGCATTTACTGTAGCTCAAAATCTCTGATGCTGTGACTCATTTTCTTTTGAGTGACACTGGTGTCCCAGATATGGTTTTGTCCGTTTTAACCAGGAAACCTGACTAAAATGCTCACATGTATGTGTAGTAGAGAGTAATGCTGGCAAACTGTGAGCCTACCAGCAGACTAACACCAGTGTGTTTTCTAGCTGGTAATTTGATAATGTGATTTTGAGGCAATTGTTTCCAGATGTTAACTCTCTTACAGTTGTACTGCAGTGTGTGAACTGCCAACAGAGGCCCGGGCCAAAGAGCTACTGGTTAGATACAGGTGCTTTAATACCTACAGCTACAGCAAAAACATCAGAGGTCAAAGGGGAGAGGTCAGAGGTGAGAGGAATGATATTTTTCTGTGCATGTCGCTTACAATCTACTGTCTAATCTACTATCTTAAACTAGGCGCTGGCTAACAGCTAAGCCAGGACACAAATAAAAAAAAGGACTCAGAACATGAATGAGGCAGGATGGAAACATGGAGCTCACAACCAGCCACAATGGAATTTATTTTAGAGATGAGGATATTTTAACTCTCCACTCTCCAACAGTTTCTGCTGGCGCTCTGCAGTGACAATCAATATCCAATCTCTAAAAGTGAGAATGGCTTGGGCTGGTCATACTCCAACTTTCTGTGCCTGTCGCCCATTTTACGCTGCATGAAGGTGAAAATTGTAATGACACGAGCATATCAGACTAAGTACTGTAAATCTTTACATGACACGACATATTACGCCGTTTTTTGCTGACAGTTGCAGCCACTTTTACCCTCAGGCACACACACATATACAGAGCCCTGAGCCTGACAGGTTAAACAGCCAATCAGTGGGAGTAATTAAGCATAATAAGTGGCCTTCAGACAAATCGAAATCCCCGTCTGTGTGATTTCAAAGTGCAGCAGGGAATTAACAGGGACACGAAGGCAACAAGGAAAAATAAGAAATGAAAGTGTTTGTGTCAGTGATACTCGGTCTCTGGACAAACACCAGCGGAGTTACTTTTCTAATAGATGCATTAAGGGTGATGGAAGAGAGCCAGTCTTTTCTGGCCCGAGACCTTTCACATCTGTCAAAGCACTGTGGGCAAATCCATTTGTTCTCTCCACTCCTTTATTTTCGATGCCCACTTTGTGCAAACCGGCTTTATCGCTCTGCGTTAGGTAAAAACAACTATTGGTAATTGTTTTATTCAAAGTACATTTTTATCCCTGATACCCGTGAACGTGAAACTGAAGACGAGAAATGATCCACATGGAGCTGTTGTGGCACCTGTTACTGCTTCCTGTTACATAACTGGCAATTCAGACATGGGTGGAAAAAAAAGTGTCTTTTTATTCATATTGTTCTTGTGCAAATATGTCTGTGAACACTGCTGTCAAATGTCTGCTTTGAGGGCTGTTTGGCTTTGAAACTGAGTGCTAGTTGAATGGATGTTGGATTCTTAATTTGAGGTCAATGATACAGGAGATGGGATTGTAAATGTCATTGTCACCAGAACAAAAGAAGGAGCTGGAGGCCTTTTCCAAATGAATCACCACCATAACACCATTTTGTTTCCTCTGTCTTTGTTGGGCTCCTCTCTGGTGATGTTTGAAATGTCTGCTGGGCTTCCATTAACCAGATGCACCCTACTATACAAGTCATCCTAAAGTGGTTCATCCTTTTTTTCCTCTTTGATTGTGATTAAATTAATCAAAAACCCTCTGAAGACAGTTTTCTTCCGTGGTTTTGTTAGACCTAGCACTCAATTCAGTATCACCTGGAGGGAGATGCTGAACTGAACACAACAGCCTGAAAGAGAACAGGAATCTCCACCTTACTGTGGACAGAGAACAGGAGAAGAACAACCTGTTAAGATGTTTTTTTTTATTACTCACACTTTTCTTGGGAAGTACATTTTATTCTTCTTCTTTTCAAAATAAATTTCCTTCCAAGAAAAACGCTTTATAACATTAAACATGAGAAAGCTCATCTTACTGGGCTAAGTGCCACTCACAATAAACACCATCAGACAAAGTTTACAGATATGTCCAGGTAGACGATTATGATCCTTCATCATCTCTTCATTCAGACACGACGACAGATCCTGGACTTAAATAGTACAGCCAGTACACATTTCTCCACAGACACCACTTTCAATTATTGATTATGGATTATTTGAAAAGCTTTGAGTGCCCAGCAGCTTCGTGGGAAGAGCTTGGACACCTCCAGAGGTTTGTAAGAGTACATGTTACGTATGTTGACCGGAGACACATCTTTGTGCCAGCAGGGCCAGATGTTGTCATATGTGTATGTGCACTTGGACATACCATAATAATTCGCATATTATCGGTGCTAATGTGCGGGAGCACAAAATATGTTTTGTGTTCAGTACATATTTGCATATACAGCAGCATAGAAGCGTCGTGCTCATCCACACTCGCTATTGTTGCAGCAGTTTTTGGAAGCTGGCATCTCCGTCCTGAATCTCGCCTACAGAGCTCTGACTGGCTCAGTTGTTGTTTTGAACCGAATAAAAAGCCTTCAATAAGCAAAACGGATGGGATCTGTTGGCAGTAATTCAGAGGTCTGGAGTAAGTGTATGGCTGAATAATTCGATGAGTATGAACATAATGTGAATCATACTCTGTTGCCTCAACTACCACTAGATTTCAACACCGTAGTGTTGTGGTTGAGGATTGTATGCCAGCTTTTTTCTGCAGGCCCACCTTATTAAGCTAAGTTATGATGGTTTTGATTTTTCACAATCTGTGTGTGTCCTAATAAGACATAAATAGAAGAAGACAGTTGTTGCTTTCTTAATAATGGTAAATCTCTGCAGAGTCCATGGAGATCCAGTAAATCCAGCAGAGTGTTTTCATTGTCCCTGAAGGGCTGCGTGACCTTTTCCAGCTAAGCTGCAGTCGTAGATTTAAACGCTCCTGTACACAGTGAAGTACAACAGAATAAGGACAACCCTGACAGTCACTTAAACAGCACAGGAGCACATTTCTGTTCACTCAGTGCTTAATGTCACAGCTTTAAACACCCTGTGTGAATTCAAATACTGCATGTCTAAGTGTGAACATGTGCAGGTTTTTCACTTGCATATGTCTCTTCTTTGTTGCATCTGTGTCGCTGTTTAACTCTAGGTTTTATTTATTGTTATTAATATTTTTTTTTTTCTGTACAGTGTATTTGCAGCACTAGCCCCAGCAGCTGTCAAAGCAGGCAACATTCGCACCAGGCATTATTCATTCTTAATTCATATGTTTGGCTTTTAAAAATATTTCAGCTGAGAAGCGAACATCTGCCAGAATCTGTTTGGAAATGGTTTATTTGGTTGCATCAGCTGTGTTCATTCAAATCATTTTAGAGTATAATGTGCAATTCCCTGCTGGGGTGTGTGTGTGTGTATGTGTGTGTATGTGTGTGAGAGAGAGATGGAGAGAGAGAGAGAGAGACATTGAGGGAGAGAAGCTTTGCTTGGCGTTCTGGGCTCGATAACTCCTCACTGACGTGAAGCATCCAGCCAGAGCTCACTTGATTATGATGCGATTATTTAATTGGGTGAAGATGTGGAAAGTGAATTATGTGTGTATCTCATGCTATGCCACTAATGGATGGAAAATACCTCCATCTCCGACCTCATCCTCCCCACACCCTTAACCCGAAAACTTCTCAGAATTTCCAACTTGTGCATTCTAAAGTGAATAGATTTAGCATCTCAGATTTATATCATCTTTCCATTTGGCTTTGCAGCTTGAGCCCAGTTATAATTTACTGTGAGGTTGTTATCGTTACTCTAACAAAAACAGCCAACCGGCTCCTGTATTTCTGTGTTTTATCATCCTGACCCTGTGAATGCCCCTCATTTAAAAATGTCCCCTGGTTATTAAAAACCAGTCTGACACCATAAACGTTCTCATCGTACAGCCTTTCAGCACATTTGTCTGTCTCTCCGAAATATTAGAGCACCCTTTTATAGGTTTTTGAATTTCTGTTTTACTCCGCAGTGGCTTGAAGTTCAAATTACCTTGAACAGAAAAGTCAACAATTTTTCCAGAAAACAGGGAGCGTGATTATGTGCCACCTCAATTATTGTTTCCACAAAAACCAAGCAGCTCTCTTGAGTTGCACGCATCGCTCTGAAGCGTACCCACTCTGTGAAAACGGCATAACAAATCCCTTTAACAGAAACACTGAAGAGCCGCCAAAGAATGTGCTGTTCACCACTCTGCGACTGCACAGGAAGTGTACTGCTTTTCCACAGAAAATGGGTTTACCATGAGCAGTGGCATGCAATCAGGTGCATGTGTTTTATTGGCCGTTGGTCAGCATCAGAGCGGACTCGGGCTCCCATCAGTTATTCTTTTCATCATCTCAGGAGAAAGTAGCTCGCGGAATTAGCTACTTTTGTTTTTGGACCTAGAGGTCACTAACAGTCGGACAGCCATCCCTTCATTACTTTGCTGAAGCTTCCCTCCTCTTTGTTTTGGCTGCCTTTTCACCTATTTTGTTTGTTGAAATCGCTTTTAGTCACCTAATTCCTTCTTCATGAACTGAGGGCAAAGAGATGAACCAAGAGCTGGATCTCATCTCGTCATACTGAGACTTAATAATGTAAATCTCCAGCCTGATATTACAGCTAAGTGCTGAATATGCTTTGGAAAGCCACTGTGCTTCTTCGTGAGCAGTGATTGGTAATGAAAAGGCCTACGCATACAATTTACAAGGGCCCACACAATGTAATGAAATAATGAGAGAACTATAGGAAACACTCCCAAGTCCCTCATTGTGAGGTTTCCTCAGTAATTGTGTTTTATCATCTCTGTATGCAGCAAAAACATAAAGAGAGAAACAGTGTTTATGGTGACGTGAGTGGAAATGTGCTGATTTGTACTTGTACCTCAACACTTGCTTAATGAACAGTGTGTGTCAGTGTAATACAAGTGATGACTCAGTGTGTGTGTGTGTGTCTGTGTGTGTGTGTGTGTGTGTGTGTGTGTGTGTGTGTCTGTGTGTGCAGAACATCCCATATATTTGAGGAAGAACTAGTGTAAGTTGTCATTTGGGGAAACAAAATGTAGCTGATGGCGCCATTGTTGACAAAAAGACAAATGTGAGGCAAAAGATGAAGCCCTTGACTTGTGTCAACTGCAGTGGAAGCTTTGTGTTCTGCTGCAGCAGCAGTTGTAAAAAATGACTCTCTGCACTGACAGCCCATCTGAAATCTGAAATCTAATTTCTCTCATTCACACCGCTTGCAAGCTTGTCATATATATATATATATATATATAAATGGCCCGCTGCATATGAAATGCTATAACCCAATTAAGTACAAACTACTGTATAATATTAATGTTTTTATCAACTGTATTGTCAGTCTAAAGACTATCAAGCTGAAGAGCTCAACACATTGCAGCTGAAAAAAAAAGAAAAGAAAACCACCACTACTACTATTGTTAATATTTTTTTGTATAGTATTTTTTTGTCAATGCTTCCTGTGAAATCAGAATCACGGAGCAGCAGTGGCAGTGGGGCAGAGATACAGTATTTGCTTCTAATTGCTCTGTTAATCGGTCAGAGAATTTCAATGATTACTCTTCAGAGAAGCGGAGCAGTTGGTAGTAGAGCATAGTGGAGTATGGAGATGGCACACTGGGCGGGGCAGCCTGAAAGGATGGATTTTGAGACTCAAGCTTTAATACAAGGCATGTTCACTTTCAAAATAATGCTGCAGGTGTTAAGAGCATGGCGTGGCTCTGTGAGGCTGTGTTAAGGCACCGTGGGTGTATAACGTTCACCCTGTTCAAATGATTATATTTAAAGAATTTGCATGAAATATAACATGTAATATAATATAGCAAACAACACAGGCTTTGCTGAGGCTGATGGGAAAATCGCTATTTTGTAATATAATTAGTTCCCCGATCAAATTAATTACATTTTTTGCCAGTTTTATTATTTTTAATACTTAATTTAATATAAACAAACTAGCAAAACTCAGGATCATAAAAGCTGTGATGGTTCATCATCTAGCAACCATCTAGGAATATCTTTAATAAATCTTGTACCTAAAAAGCTGGAAGTGATACGCAGCAGTACAAGTTTTCTCTACTGTCCTGTCTGCCAGTCACATATCTTAAGAAAAGATTTGATCATATTTGCTCCAACAGACACAACTTGTTCAGTGTTTTGTGTTCAAATAGGATAAAACAACGCAATGCGTGTACTGCATGTTAAGTGAAAATAACATGTGATTGTGATTTTTCCCAACTTATGGTCTACCTGCAGACAGGTCTTGATAGTGTCCCACTTTCCCATGTTTCACACTAACAGGATGAGAGACCATACTGTACATGGTGGCGAGCTGCTATTGTGAGACACCTGATGATGAGATTACAGCTGGGTGGGCTAGTGTTGTTCTCAGTGAAGACAGATGTTTATCATGTTAAAGCTATAAGAACTGAACCACATACATGATATAAGATGTTGTTGATTGAGGGAGATGCTTACTCTCCATGATTTTCCTTGTTACATCAGATATCTGCTGAGAGTCACTAAGTCCTACTTGTAGTTCTCTGTATGTTTTATGATAGCTTGTCAGCATTGGAGATAGGGACTCTCTTTCCCCTGCAGGTCATTTATTATGTCATATGGGGCCAGTCATCACCAACTTTTCACATTTTTAGAGATTACTCCTAGTCTACTACTAAAGAACTGAAAAGGATTTAAGTTAGATAATTTAGATAGTATTTCCAAGACAGCTATGACATATTTTATATTGACAGGCAGGTTATGATACACTTTATCATCAGATATCTTCATCTGTCTGTTGACGGTAATGTTTCTGCACTCAAAGACAGTGGAGGATTATTCCATGTTGGGAACATTTAAAGTATCATCTTATGATCAGAGCTATGTTGATAGAGATATGTCTTTATCTTGGCTCGGTGCACACAACATCTACTGTGGTGGTGAAGTGCCTAAAACTAACCATTTACCATAGCATTGTGACATCATTAAAGGATTTGTAAGATAAAGTTGTTTGACTCGAAGAACCTGTTCATTAAACGCCCACTAAACCAGGATTTTGTGAATGGATCTGTCATTTCCCATGCTAACTTCTATGATAACTAACTTGTCTAACACGTGGAGGCAGGATTTTAATTTTCTCTGTTCTTGGAGCTTGTCCAGCCTTGCTTGCGGCTTCGTTCTCCTCTGGGAAACACTAGTGTGCTTTGCCTTGTGGATGGATCTTCAGATATTCCCATATATTTGCAGTTAATTACTCAGGCCTCCAAGCAGTTTTTTCTCTGCTTGCTGGTTTGTTTATTATAATAAACTGCACATGCATATACGCGCATACATGCTGTAGAGGAATTATTACCAGCAAGCTTTTAAGGCCAACGTCATGACTACGTCACATTGTTAGCCAGAGGCAAAACATCACCATCATTACAGAAAATATCGTCTTGCTGTTTTGCTGGGCACCAGAATCAAAAGTGAAATAGCTTTAACTTGAAGCTTTAGCTCAAACCATTAGTTTTAGCTGCTGCTCATTAAAAAAAGTGAAGACAACTGCAGTTAAACAAAACTGGACTGAGGCAACTGTCAATAATGCACTTTTTATTGTTTGTAACGCACATTTCATATCAGGTTAGGTAAAATATTATCTGTGGTAGTTTTGGGTACAGGAATGTGTCATTTCTAATCATGTCTTCCTCTATTGATGCATTGTAAACAAAACACAAATGATAACTTGTTATGTGCAAGTTATGAAAAGCCTGAAATCAAACTGACTATTTCCCCAAGTGAGAAAGGAATATCATAAATATATATATATATATAGTACATATATATAGTTAAAAGCAATGGTCTTATGTTTACCTGTGTGCCTTTGGTATGTCATAGAGGAAAATGTTTAGCTGTTGTTTGTTCTACAAAGACCACCTGGACAAATTTGTTGGTACAACTAGAAAAAATCATAAGTAATTCGATTATAGTGAGATTCCAATTCATTTGTTATTATATAGTTCACATGTCTTCAATCTTGCAATCAGTCATTCAGTCTATTTAAATGGAAAAAATGAGTCACCCTTCTGTTTATCACTATGTGCACCACACCGAACATCACCAGAAAAAGCAAAGGAGAGTGCTGAGAGGAGATCAGAAAGAAAATTAAAGGGAAACATTAAAACAGCCACAAGATCATCTCCAAGACGCTTGATGTCCCAGTAACTACAGTTGCAAATATTTGAACAAATTTAGGGTCATAGGAGAGCACGTCCATGGGACCGTGTCCAAATCCCTGGACGTGGCCACAGAAGAAAAACTGAAGCCTGACTGGAGAGAAGGATAATGCAGTTGGTAGACAAAGATCCAAGGACAAGATCCAAGATTCAGGGTGCGTACAGTGAAATTTGAAGACCATCAAGCAATCCTGGAGCAAAACATACTGCCTAGTGTCAGAAAGGGCTGCCTGAGTCACAGGTCAAAGTTCCTCCAACAGGATAATGTTGTTATTCACCATCTATTGTTGGCTGAATGGGAAGAACAAAAGCAAGACCTCACATTATGATCCAGGACTGTGACTTTGTACAGTATTTAAACTACATCAATTAGCCTTAATAAGCTACTTTTCTTACATTACATAACTATAGTAGTTCAACATGGACACATGGCTGAATTCAAAAAGAGCTTAGATGCAAAGCAAAGTCCTCAAACCAGAAGTAAAAGTAACATTAGCATTGGCAAGCAATGAAACCTTTGGATGAAACTTGTTCAAGTCCTTCACTACAACTGATTGCCATTTTTAAAAACCCTTTTAATTACAACCTCAATGGCAAACAGAACATTGATATTGGACATTTCTGCAGAAGCCCTGGATTATGTTCAGCGGTAGCGAGTAAACACGGGCAGATACTTCACTGACCACTGCAGAACACGCAATGCGAGGCTCTCGTTTTACCGCTGTAATGTGAGCACGCCTTTAGGGTTAGAGAAAGATTTTGGAATGTTTTCACATCCTGAACTCTACAACCTTTTTTTCTGCCTTGCTACATATAAGGAACGCACTGAAGGGAAATAAACGCATCATATATAATATTGTTTGTAAGTTCGTTGACGTAGTTCTCTGTGGCAGACACAACTGATTACATTCAAATACCAACCTCAAGCATCAGTTACCACCAAAGAAAATAAGCAAAATGGAACTGAAGATTGAAAAGAAAGATTGGCTGTTGATTGAAAAGCTGTCGTCACAACGTATATATATCAGTATTTGATTAATAATTCAGCTGCGGGACGGCCGCACAGGCCATTTTAATACTCTCAGTCATCAGCTCCGTTCTCCGTTATCACCCAAATTTAGTCTGCATGAAGATGGATGCAAGACGTCAGCCCATCGACCAGCTGACTCCTGCACTCTTGATTAATGGGGGTCCGTGCTATATTGAGGTCACAGGGGGTTGCCTGAACTGATATCACAGTGAATGAAATTGCTGAACAGCTTTTAGCTCTGCTGATCTCTTCTCTACTCTAGTTGGAAAGTGGTGTGTTCAGTGGTTTACCTCCAGGAGAGTGTTTTTTTGATTTAGTTTAAAGCTCTAAACGTTGAAGCACAGGCCCAGTGTGTCTTGATGACCTTCTTTTTAAGCGCCGACCACTTCTGCTGAAACTCTTCTGATCTAAATTTCGCTGACCTTTAGAGAGCCCCGTTTTCCGCAGCACCGTCCTGAATGAACTGAGACCACTAACTTTATTTTTTCCCGCTCTGCTGATTCATCTTCCACACATTCAGTTGGTTTATTTATCTATGACTTTGACCTTTGAGTTGGTGGCTGGGCACACTACAGGCGAGTGTGGGCGTGGTGGTTCATGTGGTTGTTGGTCAGAGCACCATCTGGACAGCTTTATTCAAGACATGATGGTATCAGTTTTCCAAACTCTGTGGGGTTAGTCCAGGACGCCACTTCACTCCTCTTCTATGTCCATCTCTGATTACAGTGTGACAATGAGAGCTCTGTGTGTCTTTGCCACTCCCCGACCTGTGTGAATCTATGTCTGGGGGCCTCATTATCCTCTCACCTGGAGCCATTAATACTTGTTTGCCTAGAGGGAAATTGGAGGTAGAAATGGGGCAGTGCCCGAAGGTCCAACTATTGATCCGTCACTGGCTGGAGAAAGTAGACAAATAGTGTTGATCGATGGAGAGAGAAACTGAAAAGTGGGACACTGCGGAACTAAGCACATCAAAGCCGTGCAGATCAGACTGTACAGGAAAGTTGCTGTGGACATTTTCAACTGGGGAATAAGATCGATAGGTTTGCAAATGACACAAATCAATCCCTGACAATGTCTGTTTTGGACAATATCCTCTCCCTTAAGGGGCATAATGGGAGCTGTGTGACAGAAATACTCAAATTAAAGTAGTGAGGATTAATTATCATCCCAGTCTTGTCCTGAAGGCTCTTTTTTAACTAAACTAAAATAAACTATCACCTTTGTCTCTGTTGGCAGCAGGATTTGTTGATTGTGATGCATCGGAGACTGGGTAATGGAACAAAGGAAATATTTATAATATTATATTATAATAATGGGAAGATACTAATTCTCAGCGAATGAATTATTGGTAGACATCAAACATCTGTCAGTTCATGTGATCACACCATCAACATAGTCCCTCAGAACCTACTGTAGATCCACCGCAGCCCTGTTCATGCTGGAAATGCTCTTTCAAGAGAACGACATTAGTTTCAGCTTGTTGCCTAACACACTAAGATGCTGCCCATCAAGACACCCAATATTTGTTTCGCTCCAGCACGAGTTTATGTGAAGTATTAACTGTGATTTGAAGTTGCCAAGCCCGTCTTACATCTAGATGTGATAGCAAGTCTTTACAAAGCAAGCAGGTTCCTTTTACACCACTAATGCACGCTGTCATAGCCAACAGTGATAAAAATATAATTTAACATCAGACAATTTGATATTTTATAGCAGTCAGCAGTACCCAACATTTGCTGATGCCACCTGATGTGAGGATCAGCTATTTTATGGGCAATTTAACATGAACATGAGGAGCCAGGGACAGAATGACTGACCCTGCAATCAGCCAATGACCCATTCTACTTGCTGCCCCAACCACATGTAATTGTAAATTGAATATGTTTAACTTTTGGATAGGCGGTCAGGTAAAACCCTGTGACCTTGGACTATGGAAACTTACATTACGTACATATGAATACTATATTAACAGAATATTAATATCTTTTTTAAGGCAATATTTCAATTGGGATTTAAATCACACACATTTTCTATGACTGAAAAACTGTCAGTCATGAAAAGATCAGCACTAAGGATGTGAGGCTAATGTGTGCTAATAAGATCTTAATTGGTAACACACAACTTGTTAATCTGACTGACTAAAACTGCACAATGCCAGTTTTGATAATAACATAGAATAGTAAAGAAATGAGAAGTGTTTAAGGTCCAGTTTGCAGTTTTACCACCGTACAGTACATGGAGGGAGAGTCACAATCCAGCCGAGCTCCAACCACAGTGGGAGTTTGTGCAGTCGGGGTCTGGCTCCTTGATGAAGTCAGGCTTGTTTGGTTCCCCTCTTTTACTTTCCGTTACAAGCCATCCTACGGCTCTGCTGATGGAGTTTTAATTTGCACCTCTTTACGTGTCTCGACATCACAGAACAGGACACATTAAACTGGAGTAAGGCTGCTTTACGCGTCTGCACACTTGTGGCTTTATACATCTGTATCTCTCAGCCTTTTCTAACAAGCATGTTACAGGCCCTCAGCTCTCCATTTCACTTTTACTGCAGTTTTCACTGAATTTTCATTGTGGTCTCTTAGATGTGTTCAAATAAAGGATGAGTGTGAACTAGCTGTGCACCGTGGGTGTTCTCTGTGGTTTTATCTCCTTGTTGCTCTTTTTCATTTTGCTTTTGTAATAGCATTGGGATTATGTTTGTGCCCCTACGATGGCTCCTCTTGTTTTCCTCTATAGTTTCTTTTTTTGGACTTGAGCTGTGTTATCTCTGTCCAGCTGTGAAGCTAACTCTATCTCCTGTGCTCCCAAGCTGGCATTATAGGATGCTGCATGCTGTTCACCTCCTTTTCGCACTAATTACCTTTTTGTGGGCACAGTAGGAAATGAGGTAAGATGACGGAGTAATTTGTTCTACATTATGATACTAGTTAGAGCTACATGCGAATGTTTAAGATATTTAAATTAGTGTAAAGTGTAAAGCATTCCCCATATTGTTGACTGCAGTTTGACAGCAAGCTAAACCTGCAGCACAACTTTAAGAGTAATGCTATCGTTTCTTCATCTTCATGTTCACTGTCTTGCCGGGAGGTGGATGCACTGCTGACAGTAGTGTGATGTCTCTGTGTTCAGCAGACTAACTGGACATGTGATTTACTTATTCTACACCAGCAGTCTGGAGGAAGTACCTGGTTGTCCAGTGTGTGAAGGCTAAACAAGGCTAAAGTTAAGTTGCTGATGGTCAGCACCTTTGCTAGATTTGGCTTGACTAAGATGTAAAATACACAGTGGTAAATGGTCTGCACATACTGTATAAACCTTTTGTACACAAACCTCATTCACTCCAGATGCTTCTGCTGCCGGGCCTGGCAACTGTCTGCCTGCCACAAGAGCCACAGTCCTCAATGTAAAATAATGTATTCATCTGGTTGTTTGTGTAATTCTCACCTGTGGTAACACACAAAGCTGTAGTGACATCCCCAGACAGAGAGGAGCAAATTAAACTTATCACAGCCAAACTCTCCCGGTAGTCCTTCTACATTCTTCAAGTGATGCCGGATCCTGTAAGGAGAGGTAGACTCGTCATACGGTGGCAATGTGAAGAGCATTGTCTCATGGATATAATGGAATAAAAAATTTGTGTACTTCCCAAAACATTCAGAGCTTCATACTGTAGGTTCAGGCTACAGTATGAAGCATCTGTACAGAGGCCAAACACAAAAAACAATTAGATAATCTGACTTTCTCTGTCTGCAGAGCAGGGGAAGAGCAAAAACGGGAAAAAGTGGAAATTTGGGCAATCAACAAGATTCCTGTCATCTGTTCACTCTGCAATCTGTTCCCAACAGTATTTGAAACCTTCCATTGTGGTGGACAGAGTTTCATTTAAATGCCCTTTCCTTATCCCAAACATAAACAGCATGGCGGGACCACCACAAAATCGCACGTCACTGAAAATGTGATATTCCAGTGAAAGTCTGGTAAACTGTGCTGGTACACTCCACTTGATGTTGTGTGAATGCTCAGCTTACCCACAGATCAGACTGTCCTGCATTATTTTCCCTGTGCTGTGTGTTTCCTATGTTATCGAAACAGTCGTATTTCTAAACTCTTTGCACAGCGAATGAAGCCGGGGGGGGGGGGCTCCTCATAAACAGCTCACTGTATCAATAGTCACACGTCATAAAAAATCCTCGTCCCCGCTGCCTTTTTGAGACAACTTTGCAAGTTCATTTACACTCAACTAATCCCCTGAACACATTCTCCTCTCTCTTTTCATGTTGCTCTCAGACTGAAAAGCCAAACATCAGCGTAAGGTGGAAGGAGAGAGACACAATGCCCACCCTACCGCTGCTTCTTGACAAAATACAGAGTGCATCCCTGGCTCAGCCTTTCAAAGAGCCCAGGTGCATTATGGAAAATTATTCTGTCATCTTCGGGTCTCTTAGCGTCCGTCCTCTGAGATTTACAGTCACACTCCCCGCCCCCGGCTCACTGTCGGCACGGTGGCTTTTTACATGTAAGCGGCTGGCGAGACCTTGTGCAGAGCACATGCATGCACGCTCTGTTTGCAGATTTAGAGTGGTTGTGCATATGCATATGGGACTGCGCTGAAAGGCAGGGAATGTAATTGCAGTATTTAAACAGTCAGAGGTGTGTGACATGTTCCCAAGGTCTACTCCTCCCCACGTGTAAGCCAGAAATGTTAGAAGAATTTTAGAACTGTGTAGAGGAATGTAAATCTGTGACTTGCCAGGAGGGATCAGAGGTCATAGTCTTATAAGGGTAGTTAAGCTAAGACGGCCAGCGA
Organism: Anabas testudineus; assembly: GCF_900324465.2. Classification (NCBI taxonomy): domain Eukaryota; kingdom Metazoa; phylum Chordata; class Actinopteri; order Anabantiformes; family Anabantidae; genus Anabas; species Anabas testudineus. The sequence continues at coordinate 24,454,771 of NC_046610.1, forward strand.
TGATGTTTTACTTTACTTCTCCTTGGCTTTGATGTTGTGCTTCCCTTGTACCTCACTTGTAAGTGGCTTTGGACAAACGCATCTGTCAAATGACTAAATGTAAAATGTTTTGTGGAAGACGTTGTGAGGGAGTCTCCTCTGACGGCTGTGTTGATGAACTTTGGAGATTAATGTTTTATCTCTTAGCTAAGTAGCTTTAACACATTTCAAATCAATTTAAAAGTCTGAGGGCCCTGAACCTGAAACTTAAAGCTTACAGCATGCATTCTAAGGATTTATGTACACATTTCAGCTGTCAACAACATAATGCATCTGTTGCTAACACCACAGACACCTTTATGACAAGAGTTACACTCGCTTTGTGTCCTCGTCTCCTCATGAATTCACTAAAAGTGAAAATAGGGTCGATGTTTATGACTGGTGCACTATAGTTATGTCAAAGCATGCAAGTAAACGGACCCTCACCAAGCAATAAACTCTAACCGGTATTTAGTGTGTCCGGTTTCTGTATCCGTGACATCGATTTCATCACCCATGAGGGTCAGGAAGGGCTCTTTACGGGTCTGCATGTGCATCCCAAAAATGTGTGTGTGGCATTCATTTCAATGGTCTCGACACCGCTCTGTGAGGAACGTGTTATGACAGAGGGCAAGCTGCTACTATGTACCTGCCTTTAATTGAAACTATCTAGCCAATCAGAAGTGATAATTTTCTGTGTCAGTAATTAGTTCTTGTGAAGTAGCTACACATGCTGTTCACTTCAATACATTCAGCGCTGCCATGTGTGAACATGTCTATGAAGGTGTACACACGTGCAGTGTAGGTACAGATTTATGGGAGGGCAAAGGCTGCTGTGGGTTGGCCTAAGCACCAGTGATACAGGAGCTGTGGCCAAAGGCATCGTGGGATCAGGTATCACAGGAGCACTTGGAGGGAAACAACTTCCAACTCTTTGCCAACTCAGATCAACTGATCAGATTTTTGTGGTCAGACGTCGTGGAGACTGTAATGTAATGACTGAATGTTCATCCCACCCATGCCTAACAGTCTTGTGAACTTGACAACTTCCAGCTGATTTGTTTGGTCTTTTAAATGGCTTTAAACTTTCCAGGTGCAGTTTGATTGGCATCTGCCAGTACACACATTATGTTATTTGTGCTCTTTGTACAGTAAATGAATATGTAGTCATTTCTGCAATATTCAAACACTGCTATCAGTGTCATGTAGCATGTGCAGATGTATGGTGGAACACAGACACAGTTGAGCTTAAGGGTAGATGAAGCAGCTTCATGGTGGCACTTCATCTGTGCCTGCACTAAGCCTTAATGATAACTCAGCCAAAATCTGGAGCAGGAGCAGATTTTGGTTTTCAGGACCATGGACAGCATCAGAGGACATTAAATGTCATGTGAGGGAGATCTTCATTTGAAATCAAGAAACCTGAGGAGGCCAGTTAAAAGACTGACTGCACAGGATCCTAGCAACAGTAAACTGTCATTGTTAGTAGTTCAACTGTTCATTTAGTTAAATAAATTAATGGCAAATAAACATTTGAATAATTCAGTATAAATAAATACAAATGCTGCTATTTGTAACTCCACAATTTATGAGACAGTTGGTCTTTGAAGACATACAGTCCCCCTCATGCCTCATACATAGGAGCAAGACTGAAAGCCAAATGATGCAGCTGCCTCATCTCTAGTGTTTTGTGTGTGTTTTTGATTGTTTGACATTCTAACAAGACAAGTTAACAGTCACTTCTAAAAAATAAAGAGGTTCTGATATTAACAAATCATCCCCCCACTGCCTTTCAGCACTGGCCCAGAGGCCACCAGGGTCCTGTGGCTCCCATCTTGTGTAACCGCTGTGCACAGGAAACACAGAGGATCACAGAGGTGTTGTCTGCCTGCTTTCATCCACCAGTCAAATTTGAAATGAACACAGATGATAGGCTATAACGTGCTGGTGCTGTGTGTGCACGCCAGACATTTGACTTGCACCTCCTTGTCCAGACAAATCAGTTCAATCAGAACGGCACTTATCACTTGTTCACTGGTTCTGGGTCTCTTTCTGTTTAAATGTGAGTGTGTTTGTGTGTAGGGAGGGTACATTTGAAAAAAAAAAAGGTGAGTGGGTGGAAGGACAGTTGTCTCTATGCTGTTAATGTGATCGTGCGTATTTGTGTCTCTTCGCATGTGCATGTGTAAGCCATCTTAATTTTCAGCTGCTGCTGTTTTGAAGGTTAAGCGCTGTCGTTCTGCTCAAGTGCAGAGCGACACGCTCCACGTGAATTGAGCCAACTGTGAGCGCCGGGCATCATAACACGTGGGGACCAAGGCCAGCTAAGACCACTAGGTTTTAGGGATTAATTAGTAAACTTCGCTGCGTGCGTAAAGATGCTGTCAGGGCGCTTTTTAGTAGTTCTCTATCCCCTTTTAAAAGTAAATATATTCAAAATGGAAACACAAGTTGGGCTATAGATGAAGGGAATTGATTGTCACTCTGTAATTTTCGGTCTGACAACCTTGCAAGTGCGAGAGGCGTAGGTGTGCCAGTGACAAGGAGCTTGCTTTTCATCTGACAGCACTACAATGCTTGTCACTAGATGTTTTTCCTCCAATCAAAATCATATTATTCAAATCTTTAGAAATGTCAACAGAGCAAACCTCAAACTTTTGATACTTTGTGCTTTTATTTCTCTCAGAACCTCCAGCAGCTCTGTGAGTCATGTGATGGAGCAGGAGGAGAACCAGTGGGTCAGGAAATAATGACATAGCCATCCTCGCGGCCCTGGAAAATTTTGACCTCCATTTGGGCTCTGATGATGTCAGTGAGGGCCTGACTGGGGTCAGGACAGCACAGTCCTGTACTGTACTGTACTGTACTGTAGGCTATGGGACAGTGACCCATTCTGCACACCCACCATTTTCACACAGGCACTATTCAAACACTAGATGTAATCCTTATGACTCCGTTTTAAAGTATGAAAGACATCCTTTCAGCTCTGTGATTATCTGGGGTCAGTTTGGCACCAAGAGGCTGATCGTTAGGAGTCCCCTGTCTCTGCTTCTCTGCAGCTGTGAACATGAGGGGAGCCAATGTCGTATTGTCAGTTATTCCATTTTTGCAAGCAGAAAGGTCACATTCAAACAGGCCAGATTGCACAAAGGGTCGAGAAATAGAGCAACAGGAAAGATTGTTCTGTTCTAGCTTTATGATGGTAAAGTAGCTGCAAAAGCTGCCGACACAGTGGTTTCTTATTACTGCATATCAGCTGGCTAATGTATTTTAAATAAGAGATTATCATTTATTTCATGATATCTCATTTTTATTCTAGTTTCAGCTGTCAATCATTTAATATTTAATATTTAGTCATATCAGCCTAAAATGTTTTCACACTCATGGAGATGAAATGCTCAGGTGGTAGAGCAGTCACCTGCGAACCCCTGGGTGAGTGGTTGGATTCCCGGTTCCTCTTGGCTACTTGCTGAGGTGTCCTTGCACAAGACACCAAAACTCCGTAGTAGCGCCGACACAGTCTGGCAGCTGTCCAATCACAATTTCCCCAAGGGGATGAATAAAGTCATTATATTCATTATTATTGTTAAACTGTCTAATGAAGTTGTATCCACTACTAACTCACTAATAATACTACTAACCCGCTGCTTGTATTTCAGACAGCAATGTGTTTTTGAAAGAATCATGTGATGGAAATTTTATAAAACCAAACATGTTATGGTTAAGAAGATAAGCTATGGTTTCCTGGCGCAGGGAGCAATAGTCGGTGTGCGGAGCTGGTTGGATGTTGCTCGTTTTCCAATAGCCGCAGTTTCACTGCTTGTTTCTTGCAAATCATGTTGCACAAACAAGCATGATTAACTTAATATCCCAGGAAATTGAATAATAGTCTGCCTCATGGTTCACTGCTGAGGGAAATAAGTTCTGTGACTGCGCTGCCAGGTTGCTTGTGTTCTGCTCCTCCCTCAATGCCAGAATGGATACAATGGTATTTTGCAGAGGAAAATTTACTACACAGACCGGTGGTAATGATGTTTTTGATCTGCTGGTCAGTGTGGTAATTCAGAGGTCACACCATTGTTTCTGTCCTCTGTGATTCCAGATCTGTGTGTGAGTGTGTGTGTGTGTGTGTGTGTGTGTGTGTGTGTGTGTGTGTGTGAGTGTGTACGTTGTACTCATTGTTCTCCATCTCCTATTTGTTTAGGTTCATCTTGGTCTTCAGCTGCCTGGTGCTCTCTGTTTTCTCAACCATCCCATCAGGACCATCCCATCAGGACATCACTGCCTACTGTCTTCTCATTCTGGTAAGAAACAAACAACAAGCTTCCCCTCGTGTGTCACTGTTAAATTGGCCACACCAGTATAATACCCTAAGTTACAAAATCACAGAAATAATACCACTGAAATTCCATGATTCTTGATTCAATATGTCTTTTTTTATTATTCCATTCTAGCAACAGGAGTGGGATGGAGCCTGCAACCAATAAAGAGGCTTTACTGTTATAATATTGTGCCAAAAATGTAAATAAACTCATTTATTATTGCGGCACAGTTTTTCTACTGCTGTTTTTGTCATATTTTCTGAAAAGCTGCAGACACGGTTGACCATGTTTGTCTGATTTATTTATGTTTCTTCTGCACAACATCAATACATTTTTGTTTTCACAATTTTAAGCCACTGTCACTCATTTGGGAACAAAATCTTCTGTATGTCCCCAATGTCAGAATGACTACTAGAGGTGACAGAGCCTTTTCAGTTAGAGCCCCTAAACTCTGGAACAGCTTACCCGAGGATATAAGATCAGCTGACTCAGTAACATCTTTTAAAACTCTCCTTAAAACATACCTCTACCGGCGAGCCTTTTGCGATCTTCTGTAAGCTAAAACAAATCTGTCCTTGGGAAGACTCTCCATTAGATTACAATGTCTTTACGTTGGAACTGGTCTCCCCAAGGACCGATGTGGTAGTTGTTTGTATTATTGTTTTGTTTGTATAGCTGTTTCCTGCTCCCCAACCGGTCGAGGCAGATGGCCGTTTAACTTGAGCCTGGTTCTGCTGGAGGTTTCTTCCCCCAGGGGGAGTTTTTCCTCTCCACTGTTTGCCTAGTGCTTGCTCAAGTTGATCTTGTTGGGCTACATGTGTTTCTTGTCTGTCTTGTGAAGCACTTTGTAACATATGTTTAGAAAAGTGCTCTATACATGTCCCAGTACGTCTCTCTGAAAGGCATCAAAAATCCAAAATAAAATCTGTGAAATTTTGGTTAACATACACTGCAAAGCATCATATGGAAAACTGGATTCAACTGATAATGTTTCATTAACTCAACAGGAATATCACAAGATGTCAAGAATCACACAAAACAGTTTCATACTCTCAAACTTAGTTAACTTACCTTTAAATGACTATTATACTAGTAAATAATCATATTATAAATAAATTTATTGACAGAACGTGTTAACATTTGTTGGTCTGACTGTTTTTTTTTTTTACTTGAAATTATGAGTTTAATAAATAAACGAGTTGAAAAAGTTTTTATGGAAACAAAAATGGGCAGACTTCCCAGCATGGATTGTTAGAGACTTAAAACTCCTCAAAGACTCTTTTTTTTTTTTAGTTTGAAAAAGGACATGATTAATACTGTGTGTTTTTAGTATATTGGATTGTTAATTTGTTTCATTTTGTACTAGGATGGGGATAGTTGGAAAACAAGCAGGACCTTGAGGGGGATGCAAGAATGCAAGAATTAAAAATTATAAAGTAGAAAAGTGTACGAATACAAAAAGAGCAGATTGATTTGAATATAAATGACTTAAAGAAGTGCATGGGATCAAGGACGCCCATAGGATGTATCTCCTGTGGGATATTAAAGTTGGTTTAAACATTTCAACTTTTCCTGCCAGTGCAGGCGATGGAGCAACTGACCAGCCGACAGATTGATTGCTATGTTGCAAGAATGGCTAAAATTACAATAGCAACTGCAAAGAGCGTTCGTTTGTCAGTGACAAACCCAGAAGACCATTAGAGAGCGTCAGACAAACAAATAAATAGGAGAACGTCTAGCTCAGTGACTGATTTGTCTAAGTGTCGACCCTCAAACTGGAAACCTACCTTACTTCAGAAAGGACTGAATAGCACAAGAAGAGACTTTGCTTTTAAAAAAAACTCTTGAAGGTTTGATTAAACATATGTTTTTCAAAAGCCTTGATAAGAGGTCTTTTTTTGTACAGTTGAACATTTAGTGGATACGATTACCCCTGCAGCTGTAGTTTCCATTTTACAAATTACACTGCGCTAATTGCGTCAGTGTTGTTATCTAATGGAAGCGTGTGCATTAACACACAACCGTTCTTAGTCATTATCAGATATAATACTGGATCAACCTGGTGTCCATTTTAATGACAAAAACATTAATGATGTATAATAATATGTGACAGTGAACAGTGTTTGAAGCCTGGAAAAACACATTAGTGTCCTCTGTTACCATGGTTAACACGTTGCTTTTCGTCTTGTTGAACAGGAGTTTGTGATGATCGTGGTGTTTGGATTGGAGTACATCATCCGTATCTGGTCGGCAGGATGCTGCTGTCGCTACAGAGGGTGGCAGGGACGGCTGCGCTTTGCCAGAAAGCCTTTTTGTGTGATAGGTGAGTTTGTGGAGCAGACCCTTTTCTCTTTGTGGCTAGATACATGTATTCCCACCATGAAAAGAATATTTTTCTCCAACAGAAGTACCACTTCGTTTTTCTTCTATGTTCCACTTTTCCGCTGCCTTCTACTTGCCCTCTAGTGGAGCGTGGTTGTTCTCTCTGTGAACGCAATTTGATGTTAGGCATAAGCACAGTTCCACAGCACGCTATTGACCATAGTTTGCCCGTGTCATTTTCAGTTGTGGTCAGAGCTCATAAGAGCAGAGAGCATTTACGTAATGAGGTTGCACTGAGTGCCTTTTATTCTTTCCACTGTTTAGACATGGATCTCTCTGCTCCTTGTTGGAAAGTACAGCAGGGTGCTCAAGGGAGGGACTGCAGCGCTTAGAGGTCACGCAGGGCGCCCTGGGCTCCCGTCGTCACACTTTGTAGCAAGTAGTGCAGTCGGCTAGCACTAAGGGAATGTGGGGAAAACAAAAGGGTGAAAGTAAAGCGAGATGGAGCGAGAGCAAGGCAGGGTGTCGGAGAGCGTGAAAAACAAGAAGCGATGGGATAAAGTGAGGAAATAAAAGGGAACATGAGTTGAACTGAAAGGACCTGAGCAGTAGAGATGGAGGTGATGGAGGGAAACATGATGACCAGCCCCCGTGTCATTTATTTGTGACCTTTACAGCCACGAACCTGATTAATAAATCATTTAGTTTCCCGTGTTCTTGCATCTTGCAGAGAGAAACCCTATCACTGTGTTTGTTCACATCTCTTTATAAACCCTCTTACACTATGATTGAATCTGTATAAAATTATAGAGTATGGAAATATAATTTTCTTACAGTGCAGTTATACAGATATATTTGTTGAAATAATATCTGGCATCTATTACAGTGTTTTGATGTCAGCTACACTAATCAACGTCCTATGACAAGCTAAAAGCTAATTGTGGCAAAAAAAAACAAAATGCTCGTGATATCGAATAATATTATTTGTTGTCTTACTGTTTTCAGACACATTCATTATCTTTGCTGACGACCTCATATCAGTTCTACACTCTTTATTTTACCATTTGAACAATAATGTTCCATAATGAGTCACTTACATTAAAATTACAGGAGTAAACATATAGTTTGAACTCCAGCTGAATGTTCATTTGAAATGCTTTTTTTCTGTTCTGTTACCATTGCCACGCATGAATTTGCCCAAAACTTACATTTCGTCAACTCATCTGTAAAGTTGTTCAAACTGATAATTCATATTTTCCTATGTTTTTGCTGGTGGCCCATGCCAGATGGAAACCAGTTTATTTGTGGCAGTGGGGATCCTCAATTACTCGGTATCAAAGATGCATGTTGACAACTTGGCTGGAATAGTACAGAGTCGCATTAGTGCCAAAGTTATTCTCGCCAAGGGAAGCAGTTTACTGCTTCTGTGGAAACTCAGTGTGTTCAAAACATCCTTTCACTTGCAGAATTTTAACCAGTTTGAGCAAAAGCTATTTGAACTCTGTGAATCCATTGAGATGTGTTTCGTACTCTTTACTAATTCTTAACTGGTAGTACGTACTGATCTATGTGTTTATGTTCACGTACAGTGTTCATGTCTAGTTTCTGCTAAATACAACTGTAGGAACAGACTGTACATATATAATTCCCAGAGTCACCTAAATTGACTCGTAGATTAAAGTGGTGTAAGCAGGTGATTTGTCCACTGGAGTCATTTAAAATCCATTAAGACTTCCATCGTACATGGGCGATCTCTGAGGACTGAGGTAGAAACACAGCTATTGACAATCTGACTGAATGACTCGTGCTGCACACAGTTCTCATCAGTCACTGGGGCTCAATCACAAGAAATGTGTGTGTAGATGTCCTGGAATGGTGGTGATGATGATGGAGTGTAGTAACATACACCGTACCCTGTTTATAGTATATTTGTCTGATTTCCTGTACAGAAACAATGGGGCTGTGAGCTGGGAGGTGACTTGGGAAATCAGTGCAACACCAGCAGTGAAAATGAATTGAATTTGATACTGTAGCAATTAGATGGGTCACTCATTTGTTTCACTTCTAAAATGTCTTTATTGTGCTTTGACGTTGTATGTACATATGTCCTAAGATGCATTGTTCAGACATTCAAATAGCTTTATAAAATTGCAATGCATTTTTTCATCACATCTCAAAGTGAAAAAAAAACAAAAAAACAAAGAGCACATGTCCGCATTTGGTTATATATAATACAAATAGCTGAGCAAAAAGTGAAACACAAGAGCTGTAGAGAGATGTCAGATTACAGTCTGTCAGAAAGTGATATTGAAAGTTAATCCAATCCGAATACCTAATTCAATTCAAGAGTACAATTCATGTTCTCTGATTGACTCTGTGGACATGATTCACACAGTCAGAGGCATCTCAGTCAACACTTGGACGGGTTAAATGTTTACCTACCAAAACAACACACATTATATGACACATACATAACCGTGCACACACATTTAACCCTCTGCCAATCACTTCCCTCCAAGTTTTCCCTCTCTGTACCTTCAAAGGGAGGAAAACCCGCTGAAGCTCCAAAAGGGGGCCCCTGCGACTCTTATATCCCGGGTGTTATTAATGTATTTTTAATGGCGCTGCTGCTGACGTTCCCCTCTTCCCACTACGGGTCAACTGGTACAATTTTTATAGCATCAGCCACACTTTGGTCAGCATTTTCTCCCTCAACAATGGGTTCAGTGGAAGGGCAGGAATTGGAGGCACAGTTATATACAGTATGTGGCAAAGCCTTCTGCACGCAGTGAACTATCTAACACTATTCAAGGGTAGGGTTTCACATCGCGTGTCACTAAAATGGAAGCTCTGCAGCAGAGAGATGGGGCAATAAGGGGGGAAAAAGTTATTCCTCAAGTCAGAAGAGCATTAGAGGATGTCTGGTTAATGTTCCACATTAATGGTTCCACATTAACCAGACGCACTTCTACCAGCTCTGGATTTTATTCTAGATACAAACAGAAAGCCTCTGTCTAAAGAATAATAAATAAATAAATAAATAAATAATAAATGCATACGTGGCTTAAATGACCCGACCTCCAACACCATGAAGAACATTGTCATTGTGGTGAACGTGTGTGTGTGTGTGTTTCGTCTCTGACCTGCAGACATCATAGTGCTGATAGCATCGGTGGCGGTGGTGTCAGCGGGCAGCCAGGGCAACATCTTCGCCACCTCGGTCCTGCGGAGCCTGCGCTTCCTGCAGATCCTACGCATGGTACGAATGGACCGAAGGGGAGGCACCTGGAAACTGCTGGGCTCTGTGGTCTACGCTCATAGCAAGGTGGGCAGTGGTGTGAGAGCACAGCTGAACGTATCTGTATGAATACACGTTGTCCTCTAGCCACAACCACCAGGCTGCCTCATGTTCAGTGCACTGTAGACAGCAAATCCGAGGTGAGGCTTGATGTTGTTGTATAGAGGTGTACTGTATTCTCTCCCTTTATGTAAATATGATGCACAAACATTAAGGCAAGAACAATTCAATGACTTGTGTGTCTTAGTTAAAATAGATATAGATGTAATTACTCTGATCTAAACTTAGGTTAAGACAAATTTCCACATAAATGTAGGTAAATGTATTGTGTCCAGTTCAGTTTCATATCACATTTCATACTATGTAATTTAGAGAAGGTGCTGAAAAAGACGTACTGCTTTAGACTGTGAAGTACCAGACTTGGAGGAATTGAAATATTTAGAGCTCTGTCCAGCTCTTACTGTCTGACTTCCTCTCTTCATGTGTCTCTTGCCGTTCTTATCAGTGAACTCGCTTCCATTTGTGCTTCACCTGAATCAGCCCACACCAAGACGCCCACTTATTACTGCTGCCTTAGATGCAAAAGCCACGACAGGTCACTGTTTCTGACATAGCTTTTCTTTACTTCATTCAGAGCTACACATTAGGTCTGGGTAATTCATATCACATTTTCTAAATGAAAAGAACACTTACTGTAAGGCTGCGTGTGTGGTGGAGAAGAGCTCTGCAGTACTCTTCTACTGTTGCACCACTGTACATGATTTATGGGAATTTCTGACTAGTCGATTAGTTCTACTGTACATTCTGGGTGAAAGAAACGCACGCAGAAATAACCAATTATGAAGCAATAGAAATTCTGTTTTCATTGTCACACCCCGCTGATTCAGCCTAAAGCGTTGGCTCATCTAAATTACAAGAACATTTCTTTTCTCACTAACTCTAATGGCTTCCAGCCGCACAAATAGTTTCATTCAATTTGTTCAGGCTTTCAAATATGTGTCTCTGGATTGTCCTGCATCCAGTGGGTGGCAGTGAGCACCAGTCAGATTGAAGGGGGGGGTGAAATGTGTTGACAGAAAGGTGGAGGCTGAGGTGGTGGCTGCTGTGTTTTCATCTTGCACTGTAGTGCAAGCTATTGACTGAGCTGAGGTGGTCATCTGCAGTAAATAGCTCTGTTATGCAGGGGGTTGTCTAGTTTTGGGGTTGTAGACCTAAAACTGAGACCTTGAGCCAGCCCAAAACCCACCTGAACTTTTCTGGTCCTGAGACCAGATGGAAAGTAGCTTGTAGCTAAATCTAAACCAAAGCACGTCACCTCCTGTCTTTGTGTGGGAATATGTTTTTCATACAGGGTCCCTAAAAAATGAATATAACAAAACAACTAATCCTAGAATCTGTGAGCCGTGGTTATTTTTTTGCTCTCCCAGCCTAATTCATCAAAGTGACTGCCCTCTGTGTGTTGACTGAATGTCAGTTTTGAACTCTGCCTCTGCAGGAGCTGGTTACTGCCTGGTACATCGGCTTCTTGGTCCTCATCTTCTCTTCATTCCTCGTCTACCTTGTGGAGAACAAATTCAACAAGGAGTTTGCTACATATGCTGATGCCTTGTGGTGGGGGACGGTGAGTCTGGAGCGATATGTGCTGGATTCAGTAAAAAAGCCTGATTGACATGATGACTTTAACAGCTGCCTGAAAACCTCTGTATCTATTTCAATCTTACATTCTGTGTCTATCTGGTTTCTTGGGCAACCAGGAAACATGGAGTTACACCTTTTTACATACTATGCCTATACTGTTTCTTCTTCAGATAAAGGTGCCTCTCACTGGATGCTAGAAGTCAGCGTCCATGCTAATTTTACACTCTTATTCGCTTTGTCATTGCCTCTCAGCACTGACAGCTCCTCTATAAACATTAGCCCTGCAAGGCTCCATTAACTGTAATTTTCATACTGGCTCAAAAAATCATAATAGTACCAAATGGCTGCAGCTGGCTTTGTCAGGCATGGCAGTCAGAGCCTGAATGAAAGATAATCCACTGAGTGATCAGTCTGCTGAAAAAGAGGCATAGATGGATAGATGGATATGTGTCTAGAAAAAAAAAATAAAACAGGCGGACAGAGAGAGAAGTGAAGGCGAGCAAGACGCTTCACACAGTGCCAGTTCCAGTTCACAGCCGGCTTCATTTGCTATGTGCACACGCTGCTTTAAATGCTACTTTTCAGCCTTTTGGTAAAAGGCTCTATTCAGTGGTCATATTTTGATGTGCTAAGTACCATCACAAGGATTCATTATCACTTTTAACTCTGTTACATCTTTAATGAAAGCATCACTCAGTGGCTCCTCCAGACATTTCAGTCTTCTCTACCGTCAATCAAAGGTGTACAATTTAAAAAATGGCCTCTCTCAAATCATGTTTACAGTGCATGTTTGTGTTGACAGATCACCCTGACCACCATTGGCTATGGGGACAAGACACCAAAGACGTGGACAGGACGGATGCTGTCCGCTGGGTTTGCCCTCCTGGGCATCTCCTTCTTCGCCTTGCCAGCGGTAAGTCGGAACTCTTAAAGTGATTACTTTCACTTTTTGATGTCCGCAGAGCAAGAGCTTTGATTCATCCCCTCCTGAGAGAGCAGCCAGCGTATTTACACAGCAAGACTTCTATCATTTATCTTAATAAGTGGGGCTTATATTCAGTAGCAGGCGGTGAGGTTATGCTGAAGAGGGTTTTAACTGAGTGAAAATGTTAACTGATGAGGTTTTTACACCATTACACTGATCATAGATCTGGTAAATGCACCAGCAAAAAGCATGAAACCAGAACACTGTGCACTGTAAACATGGATATGAACAGTGTAAGTTCTACATATTCAATATTTGCAGTATCAGGAATGAAATGGATTCAACGTGTTAGTTCAGCTTTCAGTGCACACAGTGGGTTCTGGAGACTGTTTGTTTACAATGAAACTCCACAGAGCGTCTTTAATGTCCGATTAATCAGTTCAAAGTAGAAATCACAGACACTCTGGCAAATCTTCTCTCAGATGATTCTCACAGAGTCGGAAGAAAGAAGCAGAGAGAAAGATTTCCAGTATGTGGGTCGGAAATTCAGGATAATAAACTGATTTCTTGCTGAGAGTGAGATGAGAAGATGGATGCTGCGCTCGTGTCTGTGCCAGCCACGGAGCTGGAGCCAGGAGGTGATTGGCTTGGCTTAGCAGGACGTGAAGCTAATCACCTGGAAGCGAGAGGGGACGGTTAGCCTGGCTCTCTACCCACACTTCTACCTTTCACTAATTAACATGTTGCATCTCATCTGTTTAATCCAGACACAAGCAGAAACGTAAAACCAGTTGTTTGTGGTTTTAGAAGCTGTGGAACAACTGTTTTTGTGTTGCCGACTGTTTCTGTCTGTTGCCTGGCGATCTCAAGGTGACGATAAGGCTCAAGGACGTCACCACTACTTCCTTTTTGTTTTGTTTTTAACTCAGCTGCTATGATTCTGCAACAAACATGCACAGTGCTGTTCCCTCACAGGGAGCCAGTCGCCCCCGTGCCCCCCCGGCCACCCTCCTAAAACCTCACGCCATCCTCTTGGGGGATATCGTTGTTGGACAGCTGCCAGACAGCACATGTCGGCGCTACTACGGGGAAATCCACGCAAAAGCAGTTTTACTGTGATAATGCAAAGACATCTTAAGGGTTTTCCGGACATTCTCGTCTAATTCTCAGCAAGATGGTGACGAGGCGGGTTTGCCAAAGTGTCAAACTACTCCTCCAAGCAGAATAAACACAGCACACGCAGTTTCCAATTTGATCACGCAGCCACACTGGATGTTCTCATTAGTGCCTTTCTCAGCAGCTCAGTGACACTTGAGAGTATTTGGCGTATAAATGTATCCAGTATTTATGCCTGTTATTATCGTGCCAGGGTATTCTGGGCTCAGGCTTTGCCCTGAAGGTCCAGGAGCAGCACAGACAGAAGCACTTTGAGAAAAGGAGAAACCCAGCTGCCTACCTCATTCAGGTAAAGCCTCCTCTCTTCCATTTCCCTGACACATGACTTGGTTTGAGGGTGGAAACATATTATTGCTGATGTATGAAATTCCTTCCAAATAGTTGCTGTTATTTAAAACCTGTGCTCCACAGTGCTGGATGAAAATGTGATTAAAAGCCCTAAATTATGTTATCATTCTCCAGTTTCTCTTTTTCCTCCACGGATTCTTCAGACCCCTGAATCTGAGTCTGCCTGATAAAAGCACAAACTGGAGCATGTACAGTAGCTTCACTCTGTCCAGCCCTGTGCCCCCCTCATCCTCACAGTGCAGTAAGCTCTTTAATCCCTCGGAGGTTTTCATGAACCCCTTCCAGACTCTCCTGTGTTTAAGTCCAGAAACAGCAGTTTCCTGCCACCCCCCCTTCTTGTCTGCATCACACACGTCCTTCCCCCCCCCCCCCCCCCCGGCCTGATCGTCACACTCATTTAGTTGCATCCTGAACTGGAGTGGTGCTGACCTCACATTGTCCTCCTCCTGTACCTCTCCACGCTCTCTCTCTCTGCTCTTTCACAAACTTTCCTCCCACATGCTTCTCCACTTTCCCCCTCTTTGGCTTCCTCCCACCCCATACCCCCCTCTCCTGACCTCCATCTCCACGTGTCTTCCCTCTGCCACCTCCTCCTCCTCTCCATCCTGTCCGTCCCCATGTTGTACCAGGCTGCGTGGCGTTATTATTCCACCGACAGCACCAGGCCCTACCTGGACGCCACATGGCGGCACTATGAGAGCCTCCTGCCTTCCCAAAGGCATGTATCCATGCCTGACCTCCGCCCAACTACAGATGTGTGACACACACACTGTTTTTTTTTTTATTTGTTTGTTTGTTTCACTAATCAGCTTTTAAAATTTGTTTTCTTTTCTATTCTCCTCATCCTCTTCCTCCTCTTCCTCTTCGTTCTTTTGACTCTCTCTTTGGCCTTGACCTCGGTTGTTTTATTTTTTTTTTTATTTCCATTTATCCTTTTCTTTTGGGGTCTCCTCCTTTTCCTGGTTTTGTGTATTCTGCATGCAGTGTGTTTGGCGTAGTTATGCGGCTGATGAGAACTCGGTTTCCATTGCTACCTGGAAGCCTCACTTGAAGGCGTTGCATACCTGCAGCCCTACAAAGTAGGTACAACTATGGCAGCTGGTGTCTGTAATTGGTGTCTGTGCCGTCCAGCCATCTTTTGTTACACTTCAGTTATTTACATATACATTTTACATTTCTATTTATCGTTTTGTATTAATTCAGTCTTTTCATGCTTTTGTTGCTCTGTTCTATTGTTTAATGTCTCTGCTTTGTTCTTTTTGTGAAAAATACAGTAGAATGCATCGATTTGATCATGTCTTTGTTCTAATGACAAAAAGGTTCACAGGCTTTAAAGAGATGAATCATTTCCAGGCTCTGTTAATTTAAGCTAAAACACTCACTCCTCTATCTAAACAACCTTCAAGTTATGCTGTTGATATATAAATGAATGTTTTATCCCTGCATAGCATTCACACTGAGTCAGACGCTCCGTGTTTAAGTCAAGTCAGTTAAGTGCTCAATGGGCCACAGACTTTCAATGCAGTCATTGACTGAGACAGCAATTTTAGCATTAACCCCCCATGTATATGTATTTATGACACCAACTGTGGCCTCAATGAGCCAAACAAGGTTTTGAATTTGCTTAAAATGCTCACCCACTGAGCCCTGATTTAGAGGTCCAGCGCATATACAATATGGTACAGTACATAGTGTAATTCAGTCTCATTGGGTGGCAGCTGCCATTTCTATCCCTAAAGATACAGGATGCACACAAGTGGGTAAAAAATCTCACCGCTATTCTACAATGTCGCCAGTTTGAGCGTGAATATTTTCTCCATTTAGGGTGCTTTCACATCTGTGCTTTAGCTAATTTGATCCTGACAAAGGCAGAAAAAAATTTGACCTTTTAGTTCGCACTGATAAGTGCAAACAAACCAAGTGCGGAACACCTGAAGGTGTCATCTTTAATGCTTCTAATGTGTGTATTCCCATTCTCTAGTGGAACAAAAAGCTTCTGAAACAAGTCATTGAAAGCAACATTAATATTATTAGACTGCAGCTACATGTTATGAATAATGATAAACAGGGACAAAAAAAAAGGCTTTTTAATGAAGCTAGTGACCTGCCATACACCAAGCACAGTACAGGGAGCAGCTAAAGCACAGCAGGTCTCAGTTTTAAATCCACGTGCCTCTCTGATCTGCCTGATCACATGTGCTGCCATGATTCAAAATAGTTTACATGAATATTTACAGTACACAGCTTATAGATAAGGCAAGAAATTAAATACTACTAATAATTACTAAATTAAAATTTGCATTCAGTAACGTGTGGTTCTGTGGTCAGATGAGTCCACATTTCAGTTTGTTTTCAGGAAAAACCTATCTCCAATTTAAATATGAAAAAGAACGTCTCTACTGTCATCAGTGAAAGGTGCAAAACTCAGCATCAGTGATGGTTTGAGGTGCATCATTCTGCATTTGCACATGCTAGTTTGGCCCTGTAGACACAGAGGCTGTGTTTGACTGGCCTGCCTGCAGTCCACATCTGTCTCCTATTGGAAGTGTGTGGCACATCATGAAGAGAAGACCATGAACATTTGTGCAGCTGAGGAATGGACAAATATTACGCCTGCAACGCGGCAACAGTTCGCAAACAATTAAAAAGTGTCATTAAAAGGAAATGTGATGTAGCACAGTGTTAAACATGCCTCTGTGCCAACATTTTGAGTGTGTTGCAGGCATCAAATTCCAAATTTTATTATCTTTCCATCCATTATCCTAACCACTTTTCCTGTTAAGGGTCACTGGGTGCTGGAGCCTATCTCAGCTGTCATTGGGTGTGAGGAGGGGTACACCCTAGACGTCTCCAGTGTACCACAGGGCTGACATAAAGAGACAGCCTTAATGAAATTTACTAAATTCAATTCATGCATTGTCCAGTGAAAACCCTGGAAATGTTTTCTTTGTACTTTTGTCAGATTCAAGTTTTTATTGTGTTTTAGAAAAAGTTACAAATAGGGTTTGTACAATGAAAAAAAAGGTCTGCGGTTGGCCTGTTCGCTTTCACACCACAAAAAAAAAAAACGTACCAGAGTCCAGGTGTGAATGGACCAAGACCCTCTTTCAAGTGGCCTCATTTTGGTTGTGTGATTCAGACCAGGATCCAAATAAAAGCTTTTTCATTAGCGTAGACAAACCTTACAAACTGGGACAAAACACTAACCAATGCAAACAGGGTAGGTGTGAAAGCACCCTTAGAAAGAGAGCACTCTCCTAGACGCCATTAAAGTTACTCTTTACACTTCAGTTCTATGTGGAAATCATCCCCGCATTTCCAAAATGTAACACGTGGAATTCCAGTGTGAAATCACAGCCACTGTGACTAACAGCAGTAAAACAAGACCACACAAAGTCAACATTTGCAGGTATTGAGAAACGTGTAATCAACAGACAGCACAGATTAAACACAGAAAAGTCTCCTTCACACAAGTAACTTTAGTATTTAACAAGTAAAGTCCCAATGTGGCTTTGACACAAGTTAATAGCACAGAACCTCTGTCTTTCTAGATATTAAATTAGTATCACAAGCCCGTAAAACGAAAATGTCTTCTTAATCTACCAGACACGAGATGTATGCCACATATCTTCTTTTTAAATGAGCCACCACTTTATTAAAATGTCTCTGACCAGATCAGGAGATAATAGCTAATTATACACTCGACTAACCAAGGTTTCCTTTTTAGGATTAGAATAGTTTCCATCCATTACTTTTGCAATTCCTGCTCTTTATGGCACAAAAGCAGCTTTTCACGTTGACCTTGAAGTATTCACTTCTTTTGGTTTGTTTTCTTACCCTCTTGTGTGTGTGTGTATGTCATATGTCCTATGGAGCCTGGAAATATTGAGGAAATCAACCCGTAGTGTAGAGTTACTGTATATAGCATGCACACTCTGACAGCAAAGACACTCTTTAAAGCGAGGAAGGGACAAGACACTCAGCTACCACCTTTTCCTTTTGCAAGCGCTTCCTTGCCTGTGTAGTCTGCACTGATTTGCATGTTTGTAGTGAGCCTGTAGTTTCTCGCTGTCTGTTACGCTTGGATTGAATGTTTTAGCTTGGACCATACCAGTGTGTTTCCGCTGTATTTAGCTCCTTACAGGTTCACTTTCTTTCAAGTCTATCTGAAAAAAAAAAAACAGTCGGGTCCTCACATGAATACTGAAACAGGTTTTGCTCCTATTAATACCAGCCCTATAAGATAAGAGATGCGTCCAGTGAGTGATGTGGGTCAAAGTTCACAGTCTTCTGTCTGTGCAACGACATAAATGTGTTGCACAGAAGGACAAAAGGACTGTGTGTGTGTGTGTGTGTGAGTGTGTGTGTGTGTGTGTGTGTTATAGGAAACAGGAGGAATGTTTACAGCGAGCACAGTCTTCATGTGGGGACCCAACTAAAGTTGTATTAGCCCACACGTTTTAAATGAGCTTTAACAAGTTTCAAAAATCTGCCAATTAAATTTTATGAATTCAAAACTCATTGAAATGACCAGGAAATTCTGGGCTCAGCACTGTTTGCAACTCAGTTAGCTGTAAAGTCCACATGATTTGTACGTAATGTGCTCAAACAGGCAAAGACACTGGTACGGTTCTTTAACACTGAAGATGTTGTGAATGAAAAGACGTTTTCTAATATGTATTTTTCTTCTTCTTGTCATCCATCCGTTCTGCAGAAAAGAACAAGGAGAGTCAACCACAAGGTTTGTGCCTCTGCTGTTTTATTGAATATTCTGTCTTTTATTATGTTATTATACAGTCACTAAGCTTTTCTTTGGACAAACTCTGGGTTTGATGTTACAGCTACGTGCTGGGAGCTTTTTTTTTTCCACTTAAATGTTGTGATGTTGGCTAATCATATTAAACCAGGCTCAATTTGAGTTTAGTTGAACTCATGTAGGAGAAATCACTTAAAAACCAAATCTTAGGTCTGTGTCTGTGTAGTCGCGAGATTTTCCTGCAACTTGCAAGTTCTTCACTTGGCTTCCTGGATACCAGACAACATGGCACATGTCTACTCTGTAAGTTTGTTCATGTTTAAATGTTTGCGAGTTGAAGACCCCTCTGCTCTGGGACAGGGTTCCGCCAGACGTCACGGTAGAGATGTCATCAGTGGATTTAAAATGCCCCCCCAGTCCTCACCCACCCCCCAACCGTGATGTGATATACTTGATTTTGTGTAGGTGGCGGGGACAACTACAACCGTTGTTAGAGAAGCAGCACATTGGGTTTAAAAGTTGACTTTGAAGATCCATTAGTAACTCATCTTGTTAAATTACCAACAGCAGCTTTCTAGCATTTCCTGAAATCTTCCATTGCTCTGTCTGTGTTTGGTTGTCACGTAATCATTACACCTTTCAGATTATGAATTTAGTAGTAATAACGTTTTTGTGGCACCTGAACTCAATCTGCCATTTGATATTGTGGCTGCGCTAATACTGAAACATTTCAATTGATGTCCAGCACTCTTTAGAGGAAATCAGATGAGCTGCACTACTTGTTACTGTAAATAGATGTGGTAACACACACACACACACATACACACACATACACACAAGTATTTTTCTGTAACTGTTCTCTTTATAATAATAATAATTTATATTTATTATATTTATTTATATATTGTATGATGTTCTGTTCACATTGCCACATTTTTTGATCATATCAACGATCTCAGTGTTAATCTTTTAGCTAATGCCTTTTTTGTATCTGGGGGGGGGGGGGGGGGGGGGGCAGCATGAAGGCGGTGAGTGATGTAATATGTTGTGTTTGCAGTTACGAAACACTGTGCAAATGTTTGTCTGTGAACCACCATAGAGGCCTGCAGGCAGTCGAACAGTTTTCGCCTTGAGCCTGGTGTCATACATGTACGGCACCACGGAAGAAGCCAAAGAACGCAAAACGTCAATAAAACAAACAACTTAAACATTTTTAAAAAGAGCGTCAGCTTCGCCTGCACACAGGCACCGATAGAGTTCATCCAGCCTGCAAACCCCTGCACTACACTACACTACTCTAAGACTCTACTCCAGTGAAGAGCTGGAGTAGAGTCTTAGAGTAGTGTAGTGTAGGCTAGAATCCAGGTACAGCTCAGCTGTATTTATTAATCATTATTCAAAGTCATTTATCATTACTGTATGTAAGGTGGTAAAACACGGCTATAGGACAAAAAATAGTCCTTCAAAACAAATGTGTGAATATTAGTACTGAGTGAACCCACAAGTGTCTGTCTAAAGGTTACTGGCCTCGCACTGGTGACTCAGGCCGGGGGCCAGCTTAATTCACAGAGTTAAATGAGGGATATCGACATGAAGTGCGTGAGTCACCAAATTGCAGCCCTTTTCAGATGGTGCTGTAGATGTTCATTTTCCTCCACTAAGCTCAATTGCCTCCGTTCTGCTGCTTCTAAATGTCAGTGGTCGACAAATGGAAGCACCGACAGGAACTCTCATACATTTCTTTATTCTTTGTGTAATCTTACGAAGAATGATTGAATTTACATGTCAGGCTTTTTGCTGACAGTCGTCCAGGTTGATGCAAATGAACACAACATATGAAGAACGAGTCCAATATTTCATCCTCAAAACATATTCTCTCCTCTAATTCTTCATCATGTAACACATCATCATGTCTATCTCCCCTTGGTTTTTTTTTTTTTTTTTAGTAAAATTCATAGTAATAAACAGAAGCTACTGAGGAGGTGTACCACTCGGAAACATAGGTACACAGCGTTTCTGCCCCCCTGTTACATGACCTTTCTCTTTGGGAATGCTGACTAATTCTTGGTGCATGGGTATCTGTAGGAGGCTGTGCAGCCTTAGAGAGTGCAGAGCCAATAGATCTTGCAGGGAGACATAGTAAAACACTGCGTGCCTTTGTTTGATCTTTGCCTGAGTGATGCACTACTTCTGCCTGTTGTGATATTGGTTCTAACTGCATTTGCTCTCACATTTGTGCCAGGTTCAGTTCTCTATTAAATAAGTAGCAGAAGTACGGAGACTTTTCATGACTGTGGAGAGACAATCGATTTTGCATTGATTTTTTATTCAGCTCCTCCTGTTGCAACACGTCACGCTCCACACGTCACATCCCTCATGAAAACTGTGTGGTACAGTCCTTCGCGAGCGGTGACATGCTGCTGTCAATCACACATTACTGCTGACTTTACATCCACAGTTACTTTAAAAGGCAGGTCTGGGGATATATTTTATTGCCAACAAATCCAATGAAACAATCTGAACCAGCAATGAACCAGTGAGTCACACTGTTACAACAGGTAACGTGACCTTTTATTACCTTGAACATAACCACTGTGGTTTTGACTCAGTCCTACATTAACCGACCCACTGCTGTAAATACAGTAGTGAGAACATCTGTGGGGAGACATGAAGATGACAGGTCCTGTCCAATCAAATGTATCTTGATAGGATCTGTCCCCAAACAAGGCAGAAACATGAGAAGCATTGAAAGATGGACTAACACATTGTTAGTCTTGATAGAAACATAAACTACACATGTTCAACCTGATCCTATCTACACCACCATTTATTGTAAGAAGCTGAATTAGCCATGCCTGTTGCTTGTGCTCTGCCTTTGCATGCCTTCATTAGAGCTACATAAACACACAAGCAACCACCTACTGACTCTCTTTACAAGTCTTTCATTCTGTGTACAAATAATTTCAATTTCTTTTCCTTCCATGATCTCATCCTTAATGACACATTTCATAGAAATTAAATTGTACAAGTCCTGTGGCTTTAAACCGTGACGCATTTATTCCATGACAAATTAAAAAATAAGCATAACAGCATACTATATAACCATTTGATTCTGTAAAATCCCCCTTTGTCCAACATGCTTGCTAACTGGTCAGGTAAAATGGCTTACTGTCACTGATGGACATTCTCACATGGAAGCACAACTCACACACACAGCTGCAACATTATGTGTAACCCGAACTTGCATTTTGTGCAAAGCACATGCTGCATTGCTGCAATGCATGCTGGTCTTTCTCCATCTTGTCCTTCATATTAGTAGATAAGGTTCTGAATGATTAATGCCCTGTGATAGGATCATGCAAAGCAGCTGCATTTTGCTAAAGTTTGAAACGATTTGTTTGTTGTTGTCTGAGTCTTTCATGATTAACACATCATTCTCTGTCTGTCACTCCATCCCTTCCTGTCCTTTCTCATTCTTCTTATTCCCACCCCCCGCTGGACCACTCATCACCCCGAACTGGACTCTGCAGCCAGAAGCTGAGCTTTAAGGAACGGGTGAGGATGGCGAGCCCCCGAGGTCAGAGCATCAAGAACCGGCAGACGTCTTCAGTGAATGACAGACGGTCTCCAGTGGCCGATGCTGGACTGGAGGGAACGAGTCCCGCTAAGGTACAGAAGAGCTGGAGCTTCAATGACCGCACACGCTTCAGACCCTCACTCCGCCTGAAGAGTCAGTCCCGCTCCACAACTGATGGTGAGTTCAAAACCCACCTCTTAGTGCCCCTGAAACTCACCAAGTGTAAAAACCAACCAAGTTATCTGTTTCTAACTAGTCCTCTTCTCCCTATATTTCCTTATTTAACAATCAGAAATGTAAGTAGCACCGACCTATTGCTTCAAGTCAGAGCATGTAATAAGTGAATCCTGATGTATTTAACTGTGGTGTTTTGGCTACTCATCCAACCCACCAGAACTGGTTATGCCCACTAATTCAGGCAACCGAGTGGAGGAATGCTAATGGTCGATTGCGTTTCCCATCCTTTGGCCTAGCAGTGCCGGGCTGGCAAGCCCCCCTGGGAAACAGCCAGTTGGTGTTTGTGGGTGGGCTGATGGGTTGATGGAAGGTGGGGGTGGTAAGCTCTAACAGCCATATGGGGTGTCAGAGCCGGCCAGCTGGCTGAGGCCTGCCGGTGGAGAGGAATCAATAAACACACTGGCCAAAACCAAACTGGTTGGCTGGTTTGCCACGCTTGGTCTAATCGTTCACTGCCACTGACGTGTTTGCTACACGAGATGGGAAACATTTCCCTTTTGTTATGGCTCAATAAGAAATAAAATCTAAGTTATTCTAGTGGAAAACTCAAATGTTTGGTTTAATATAGCAAATCAGATCTATATCTGTAATAGTAATTGGTAGATTTGATGTATTGTGTCACACACAGTCATACTGTTAATACCCAAGGTATTCAGAGAACCGAGGTACTAAACAGAATAAATAGCAGTTCAACCATTGAATTGGATATCGTAACTCAGGAGGCCCATAAACAGAGCTGTATTGTCACAGAGTTATATTGTTTGCAATATATCTGCAGGGACACCAGAGGCCTGTTCTTTACTACTAGTCTGCTGGGTCAGACACCAGCTTAGTGTTTTTCTCTTCCAGTCCATCAGTTTAGTCTGTCGGCCCTTTCCACTCTTAATTCAGTTCACTTGATTCCAGCAAAATTCAGTGTGTGTGGTTTTTGCATGCTCTGTTGTAACCTGAGAACCTGAATAATCAAACAGAAGAGCCGTATAAGTATAAGTTAGGAAAAAGCCGGTCAGTGCAGCCACATTACTGCTGCGTTCACCTTTATTCCAGTTTCTTTCAGTTGCACCAATCAATATTTTTAAAACCCAATTTCCAGACAGTAGGTGAACTGATAACAGGTGAGGATTTCATGATTTGGGAGAATTTCTCGACACAAGACTGCAAAAAATTGCTTTACGCTGATTGGGAGAGTAAAAACTTCCCCATACTTCAACAATGCAAAGAATTGAATCACTGACTGCATATGAAGTGGGATTTTAAAGTATTGTTACTTATATAACACATGTACTGTACCTGTCTGAGTAGTGAGTTACTCACACAGTAACAGTGTAATACAGTGTTTTTGTATTGGAATTCATGTAAGCTGCCATCGGTGAACAAATATGACACACAAATTGATTTGTATCGCCTCTTTCTTGCAGCAGACTCCAACGTGACAGGCGAGGACGGCTTTGATGAGAAGGGCTGTCACTGCGAAATCTTGGTTGAAGACTTGCAGTCCTCTGTCAAGACTGTCATTAGAGCTGTCAGGTGAGGCAGAGGAAATGAGACTCCCTCCACTAGTGCAAATAATACTGTATTTCTCTGCTGCCAAGGTTGCATGCAAACGATCCCTGATTGCAGCCCTCTGCTGTCCAGCGGCTCTCTTGATTGAACGTGCTCAGGCTATTAAAGTAACCGGAAGAGGTTTTTTTCGTTTGTTTATTTTTATATCATCTGTGGTCCATGTGATTGAATACAGTGTTGCAAGACAGGAGGTAAGGTTAGAGGAAGTATTAACACTGCAAAGCTATGTAAGGTGATCATGCTACAAGGACACAGTGTGTCCTACAGTAAAATAACATTTCCGATGCAGCAATAACAAATGCTATTTAAAGATGTAAGTATGTGAACCTTTCTGAATGTTATGGTTTTCTGCATTAATTTGTCATAAAATGTGATTCAAGTGTGAGTCAAGAGTATTAACAAATGATGGGCCTAAAATAATAACTACCAGTCTGTGTCTTTATTGAGAATAACCATTAAAAACCTTATAGTCCTAGTGGAAAATGTCAATCACAGCAAGCTGGCCAGACCCTGATGCAGCATAACAGGCTCAAATCATGATGTTTCCTCCACCATACTGGGATCATGATGATATGCAGTGACCTTTTTACACCAGATGTAGTGCTGTGTGTTCTTTCCAAATAGTTTAATATAGTTTCATCAGTCCACAAAACATTTTGTCTTAAACTGCTGGGGAGTGTCAATGTGTGCTTTTGCAAACTTCAGCTGTGCAGCAAAGTTCTTTTTAGTCAGCAGCAGCTTCCTTTGTGGTGTCCTGCCATAGAAACCCTGCTAGTTCAATGTTTTACTTACTGTAGACTCATGAACACAGACGTCAGTTGTGTTCATGAGTGCATCATTGGAACGTCAGTTCCAATGATGCACTCTTTGGCTGTCTCTCTGGGTTGTTTCTTTACCTCTTTGATGAGTGTTTGTTTTGCTCTTGGGGTCATTTTGACTAAGAGTAGCCACAGTCCCAAAGTGTCTCCATTTGTAGACTGTTTGCCTAATTGTAGACTGGTGAATTTCTTCAGTCTTTGACATCACTTTGTAACCCTTTCCAGCTGTAGATCAACAATTCTGGATCATAGATCTTATGAAAGCTCCTTGTGGTGAGGCATGGCTCACATAAGCATATTCTTCAAGAGATGAGTGTTTTGTTGAGGTCATCATTTCAAGGGTTCACATACTTTTTGTACTGGCACTGTGGTTGTTCACAACAAAGACATACAGGTCAGAAATTTATTGTTTTAGGCACATTTTATAAACCTGCTCATGTAAACCCCACAGCAGTCAGCAATGTGCAGCCAGACGTCACATTCTACTGTCAACCTTACCTGACACCTGTAGAGCCATTCTTGATTCATGTCAGGTTTGCCTGGGCTCAAGAGGTTAAGTACTTGAAAAAGTGTGAACCTATCGTTTCAAAATGAGAGGCTTTGTTTGATATTTATTCTGTACATGTCTGAGAGTAACCCAAAGCTTGATTGACCATAGTAAATTATGGTTTCAGACCAACACTCAGCCTTACACGTCATTGTAAGGCTGAGTTTTATTGTCTGCTCTGTCCTCTCTATTTCAGTTCCCTGAAATTTGGGACTCCACAGGTGTAAAACTTCAGAGTGCTACTTTTTCAGAGTAGTTGCTCGACACGCACACAGCTAAAATAAGCAGCTTCAACAAGGCCCATTAAGTGATTGTTGACATGCTCAAACTGTTTGTGTGAGGAAACGTAAAGGTTGTTGATAGAAGTCACTGCTGGTCATTTGGACTGACTGTATCAGAGCTCCCCCTAGTGACTTTTCTCTGCTACTTGTGCAGGATAATGAAGTTTCATGTTGCTAAGAAGAAGTTTAAGGAGACGTTGCGTCCGTACGACGTGAAGGATGTGATTGAGCAGTACTCAGCCGGCCACCTGGACATGCTGTGTCGCATCAAGAGCCTGCAGACCAGGTAGGAACAAAGGCAGACAGTAGCACACACTGCATGACACCATCACTGACATTGCTCCAGTCTTTGCCGTTTGACCACGCTGTGACTGATTCACCTGTATCTCGGTGTGTGTGTGTGTGTGTGTGTGTGTGCGTGCGTGCGTGCGTGTGTGTGCACCTGCTCTCTTATATTATACATGCATGGGTATACATTCGTATACGTTTGTTCGTTTGCACATTGTATGTATGCCTGTGCACATATGTCCCTGCGTGTGTGTGCATGTGTTTGCTTCCCTCACAGGCTGGACATGATATTAGGACCACAGACCCTGAGCAGCAGATCCAAGACCTTTTCCTCCCCTTCCCTGCCAGTCTATTACAGCCAGCCAGGCAGAAAGAACTCCAGCCAGGGGTCAGAATGTGCACCCCCATCCTTCACATGTCACATGGGTTCAGTTCGCTTCAGTCAGTCAATCCAGGAGGTGGCCTGTCCTCAAAAAGTTCCTTTTTTGGATTGACTGTGCTGGAAGTGAGATGATTCCAACCTCTCTTCACACATGCCTGTACAGTCACTGTGCCTTGCTAAAACACTTCTGTCCTGCATGCAAAGTAATCTACTAACCACTAACACTATGTTGAGTTTGGTTCTGGCAATCACTCTGGGACGCTCACACACACACACACACACACACACACACACACACACACACACACACACACACACACACACAGAATTTGCAAACTGTGAATCTTACCTTGCATTGCTGTTACAATACTGACCTCTGCTGTTGTTAAGTGTTAACTGAAACTACTGCACACAGCTTACATTGTATTTCAGGGCAGTGGTCGTTGACTGTACCTGAAGCATGTGATTCAAATGTCCACTGACGCTTCTGTGCTTTCATTATGTTTCCCACATCGTTTTAATTGGTTTGAAGTGCGACTGAACCACCAACCAATCAACTCCTTCATCCACATATTGTAACAATACTACTATTGTTACAATATGTGGATAAAAGAGATAATTCATTACATTAATTAGTATTTATTTATTTAGCTTTTTATAAGAATACAATATTGAGGTACTGATACTGACGCTATACAGTTAACATGTGACAGCACATCTTCAGCAAAAGTCTTGTGGATAGACAGCTCTTTAAATGCCAAGGGTTCAGGGTCAGTGTCCTGTCCAGGGACAAGGACTGTTTCAAACAAGTCTTAGCTGAACGTTGGGATGCGTTGTGGCCGTGATTTCTTAGGTTTCTTACGTGCATCCTGGATGAAATGCAATGTCACTGTGCAGAGAAGAAGCATTTCTAGCAACCAAGATCTGTTGTCATTTACATATAAGCACTTTAATATTGTAAGAAAACAGCTTCGATAATGCTGAATCGTTTGTTTAAAAAGGTTAGGTTAGGGTAAACATACGTTTGAGTGGATATATGACTGTATTTGTCTGGTACAGCCTTACTGTGTCTAGTAGCAAACTACACACACATTCAACAAAGCTCACACTGTCCAGTGGGTCTCTTTTGGTGTTCTTGAGGATCTTGTCAATGTTTTATCATTTATTTCTCCAATATGCATGGCATCGCTTTGGCTTTCTCATTTAACATTATACATTAACAAACTTTATTTAACAGATTCTACTGAGCCTCACTGGATTAGGCAGGATGTGTAATGATCATGTGAGGGTGCTCAGGAAAAGTAAACCACGTGTTAACTGTTTGAATAAGAAGATCCAGATTTACAGTATCTGTCAAATCCAGTGAGGAAGTATAATCCTACTCGTTTGCTCATCTTATTGTTGGAAAGTAATGCGTACTCATAATAATCTGTCATTCAGTAACAGTTTGAGTCTTGTTTCCTTTCTGTGAGCTACCTCGTGGATATCTACTTTGTCAGTCTTTTTCTTCTTGTCATTAATGTCTTCTTGTGTTTGCATGTGCTTGTGTGTGTGTATGCTTGTGTGTGTGTGTGTGTGTGTTGCAGAGTGGACCAAATCCTCGGTAAGGGCCAGATCCCCCTAGATAAGAAGATTCGAGAGAAGCTGCTGTCGGAAGGAGATATATTAGAGGACATGAGCATGCTGGGTCGTGTCTGTAAGGTGGAGCGGCAGGTCTGTCTGCTTCGTGTTTTATGTTTTATTGTCTTATGGTGAATTAATAACTATGTCCTATCAGTATTTTAACCACACTACAAGACTGCACAGATATACTTTTCAAAAAATGTTTAAGTTTTGGTGTAATATCATTCTCATGTCTTGTGCATTAGTTAAAATCATGTCAGCCTAGCTTAGCATCAAGTCTGGAACTAAACAGAAACAATGCGTTTTTTAACCCCATGTAACTGTAACAGCTCTTTCTAGAGCGCTTTACTTTGTAGTTCTTCTCCTTAGCTTAGATATTTTGCGTGCTTTGTGCCTCACTTAAAAGTCGCTTTTGATAAAAGCGTCTGCCAAATAACTAATAATAAAAATGTAAATTAGCCTGATTCTGTCCCAAAATTCAAATGACATATGATTTTAGGACCTTCTGTAATTATATCTCCTCACAGGTCCAGTCAATTGAGTCAAAACTTGACTCCCTGCTTGACATCTATCGTCAGGTTTTGCGCAAGGGCTCATCTTCAGCCCTCACGCTCTCCTCTCTGCCCCTGTTCGAGCTGGAACAGACCTCCGACTACCACTCCTCAGTCTTCAGCAAGGACTTGTCCTGCTCCACCCAGGTCAGCAACAGTGGAGCACCTCCGCCTGGTGGCTGCGTCAACCGCTCCTCCACCAACTCCCACCTTTCTCAGGGAGGACTCCATCTCATCTTGGCGCCACCCAGTGACCTCAACCTCAATCTCAATGCCTCCTCTTCCACACCTCCCTCCGGCCTCGTATCCTCTTCTTTCAGCCCATCGCCGCTGCCACATCACCATCATCATCGTCATCCTCATCATACCCACCATCACCATACCCAGACACAGGTGACCACACCTGAAAGTGGCACTGATGAAGCTGTGGGGAGCTCTCCACCAATGCTTACTCCAAATAGCATCAGCAGTGGCGGAGGTCCAGGAGATGGAGGGTTTCCTCTTCTTGCGAGGCTTCCACCACCGCCTCCCCCCAGCCGAATTATTGGCTCAAGCCACTTGGTGCAATCTACTTCCACGGAAGTATCCCCTGACATTGAGGACTTTTGTGGAGGTCTAGGGCCACAACTGGAGGGCAGCAGTGAAAAGGACCTCTGCCTTGGCTTGGGGCTGGGCAGAATGGGGCAACAGCTTAAGGACAGCACCAACAATAATAACAGGCTTAACACCAAGGAAGATGGTTCCTGGAGGAGACATATGAGCCTGGAACTGGAGCCTTTAGTTCCACAAGCGGTGGGATGCTGTTCTGGCCCCAGCCAAGTGGACCGAGGCATGGGCAAGTCCATGTCAGTGCAG
Organism: Anabas testudineus; assembly: GCF_900324465.2. Classification (NCBI taxonomy): domain Eukaryota; kingdom Metazoa; phylum Chordata; class Actinopteri; order Anabantiformes; family Anabantidae; genus Anabas; species Anabas testudineus. The sequence goes on from NC_046610.1 coordinate 24,484,296, forward strand.
GACCTGATGCAGGCCAATCCACGTACTGTCCAGGATGCCCACCACAGCCTTAGCCTGTCATCTCACAGCCCCAGTACAAGCAGTGGCTCTCCAATTGGCTTCCACAGCTGTAGCCAAGACCCTGGGGGAGGAGGTGGTAGTAGTGGTGTAGGCAGGAGTGGTGGAGGTGGATGGGGTGAGGAGGACCTCTTTATCAATGACATAGAGGCACAGGGATTTGACTTAATGTCACAGGGAACTGTTGAGGTTCAGTCCTACTCCTCGGAGCTCCTGAGGACAGGGGTGAGAACAGTAGCAGGGTCCCATGGCTCCAACCGTAGCCCGGCCAGAGGTCACGAATCCTCGCCCTCTGCTGGCAGCACCGAATTGCTGAACATGCCGCACGTGCGGCTAAAATAGAGCCAGCCACCAGTGCGAAAGGCACACAAATCCCACCTCACAAGTACAGTTTTTATCCTTTTTTGAAGGGAGTGGGAGGGTGGGATTATGACAAGGGGTCCTTTTTTGTTTATTTACATGTTGATCCATTTGATAAGAGTCACAGTATTTTCATACAGGCTGATTACATATGGTATACCATTGCATGAATTACTCTGTTTTAAAGTATGATGGACAAATGTGAGATAAAGGTTGACGGTTTGTAGCCTGGAGACTTTGCAGGTAAACAAAGCCAACTAAACTTGGCCCTGAGGATTCTTAGTTGATGTAGGACCATGAGTAACAGCATGAAAACTGCATGTACCAGAGGTACTGAGATTAGTAAAATACAGTTTACACTCACTTTAATATGAAGGCATAGACATATAACGTGTGGAAATTTCCTTTAAAACAACTTATGTGTGTAGTAGCAATGAAAGAAATAGGGGTTAATAAATTACTGCATCCATGTATACAACATTTATTTTCTCATGACAGGCTTCCATGTTGAAATGTTATGATCACTTTCTTTCATCCATTTCATATTTCTGTTTTATTTCTAAATAATTTTAGAAAACCAAATCATTTTCTGGCGTTTATCCATCAATCCATTTTCTATACTGACAGTTTGTCCTGTTAGGATGAGGGTGCTGGAGCTAATCCCAGCTGTCATTTGATGAGAAGCAGGCTGCACCCTGGACAGGTTGCCAGTCTATCACAGGGCTGACATACACAGAGAGTCAACAATTACTTTCATTAAATGTCTTCGGACTATGGGAGGAAGCTGAGTACCCAGTGAAAACCCACGTTCTCCTGCAGGCAGCGGGAGACACCCAGAAAGGCATTGGCAGTGGATTCAAACCCAGGTCTATCTAGCTGTAAGGTGACAGTGCTAAACACTACATCATTGTGCCACTGTCTGATGTTTATATCCTTACAAAATCCCATTTATTTACTATACTCAACCTGTGACTTTGGTTGACCACAATCTTTTCAAAAGTACCACACTTTGAAGGACCATTAAAGTGTTTATCCATGTTTTAACTACACTAGATAACTGGATATTTTCAAAAGTGGGCAAAACTATTTCAGATATTAGATAAAAAAATAATAATGATAATGATAAATAAATGTGCACATTTTCTTAAGTATGGAACTTTAAAAAGGTTCAACCAAAGTTAAAGTTAAACCAAAATATTGGATTTAATAAAACCTACCACAACCAGTTTTGAAAATAAAGATAAAGAGAGCCGTAACATGGTGCTCCATGCCAGACTGAAGTACGCAAACCTAACTCTTAATAAGTAAAGTACTTGCCTAAGTCTTGCCCAGCACCTCAACTAGTCAAGCAAAGATAACTGATTGGTTAGAGGGGAATATGTCCGCCTTGCTGTTCAACAAACACCAGGAAATAAACAGCAGCACTGTGCTGTGGTTGATAATAGCCAGAGGCTGCAAATCTCTGCAGAAGACACAGGTGGTTGGGATTGGGCAATAATGTGAAGTGGTTGAAAGAAACTATTTGTCACATTAGAAAGCCCCTGAAAAATAATAATAATAAAAATGAGACAAAGGTGGAAAACCCTGTAAACAAGGTTAAAAGTCAGCCCTCTTGTCAGCAGCCAGTGATTGTTGTGATTTGTAACAAACAGTGCAGCACTAGTCCATTAAACTTCAATTTAGTGGACATCTTATTTTGATAACCATATATTACTAAGGAGTACAACAAGAAAGCCACAGAAGTCAAATGTGTAGTATTTCAGTAGATAAGATGAGAATTATCATTACACACAACCAGATGTGAGGTAACATTATGTGATTAAGCATCTTGAGTACAGGTCAGAGGAGAGGAACAATCAGCACCTGTTTCTTTTGTTCAGTTGCCTACTGTCAAGTGGTTTTCCAGTTAACAGCCATGGTTTAAACACATCTTGAATGTCTTGAATAGTTATGTTTTTGTTTTGTTTATTGTGTCAGAACAGGAGTTTTGGTATGGGATCAGGTACACTGAAAGAAGAAACTCCATCGTATTACATTTGGTTCTTTACCCCCCTGCTTTTACATAACTTATGACATTTTATTTAAACCATGGTTAGAGCTTTTTTCATACAGTATAATGTGGGATTGTTTTTGCTTCCTTAACACGGACTCACTGCGGAATGTATTGCTTATTTCATCTTTAGTATGAGCAGAACATCTATTGCTTGAACTGCTGAGCAATGACAATAAGATGACTAATGTTCAACCTCCTTGTTGCATGATACAGGTGCATCAGGAAACGTTCGGTGGTTCTCTCTCTAAGTTCTAGAAAAATAACAGCACCACAAATGTGGGGAGATGCTACCCATAAAGCATCCAAAGCCTCAGTGGTGAATAATCACCTTTAGCCAGCATTACCTCAGTGAATTCTGAAGACCCATATCAAAGACCAGTGAATGAGGCTTGCAGTCAGTTTGCTTTCAAGAGGTAGATTTTACTTTCCTTCAGATATTTTTAATATACTTTGCATGAAGAGGTTGTCATATCCAAACCTACTTATACCTGAGAATGAATGCCATGACAGTAAGACAAATGTATTTATGGTTCAAACTGATTGCATTGGAAGTAAAAAAGCCCCTGGCTCAGATATGAAGTCTATAAATGTGCAGTACATACAGTATATTGGTGCCTTGCTTTTGTGGTACATATTCATCCCCATATATACAATTTCCTGAAAAGTGCATTAGATTCCTTTGAACAGACATGGATGCACTGTCTTTGGGTTTCACTCTTAAATGTTCTTACTTGAGACATTTTACAGTTTTTTATTCTGAGATCATTTTGCTACTGGACATAAAATGGGCCTTTGACATCTTAACATTCTGTCTCATTTCTTTTAATTTATTTAAATTATGTGCACACCTTTACACACTAGTAATAATCTCAGATTTATGAAGCCTGTAATGTAATGAAAATGCAAGTGAACTTTTATTCTCATTCATCAATAAAGGAAATTCTATGAAGAGTCTGTTTTGTGTTTTGTTATGGACTCCTGGACTAAAACCACATTTCTTCAGTGCGTTGAAAACAGAGGTAAATGATACCCGGAACAAAGACTTTCTGTTTAAACAGCTTTACTTTTATGAACAGATGTTCACATTTAACAGTGATTAAGGTGCATGAACTAAACAGTAACTAACATTTAACAGAGCTACTGTTAGGGAGCTTAAGTCAAGCAAAGTGCTAGGCATGAAGATTTCAGATATCGGACTAAGTTTCACTAAGGTGCGAACAGGAACATGCAAGCAGCCGATCTACCAGACCTCTCACTACTAAGCATATCTGCTTTAAAGCTAGAACACAGCGTTACTTGTACAACGAAGGTGGCAAATGAACATCTCTGCTTCATTACTGGTGCTAAGCAGCTAAGTTTGTTGGCTACAACCATGAGCAGTTTACTTCTAGCTATAACAGCACACATACCCAGAGAGTTGTTAACCTAAAGTTGTTGTGTTATGCTGCCACAAACTGAGTGACAATAAAACCTACATATAACAGTGTGTCAACATTTTAATCACTAACAATGTGGTGGTTATTTTTTTTCCTTCGTCTGCTTTTGCGATGCATTGTGATAATAGACCAGACGCTGACTATGGTGTGCAGTAGTGGTGGCGTGTTAGTGTGTCTTCGGCCATGGTGAGCGTTTGGGGCAGCAGCCCAGCACAACGTTCATTTGACCTTCTGTGCCTTCTGTGCAGACTTGGTGATCTTACCACTCGTGGGGGCTTTCTTTTCTACACCTTTAATTACACCCACAGCCACCGTCTGACGCATGTCACGGACAGCAAACCTCCCTGAGAAGGGATCATAAAAAATGTGTTATCACCTATTAAAAGTTCACACTGTCATAGAGGTTAAGAAAAGGTTAATGTTGAGTTAAACAACCTCAAATAATACTTTGAATCACAAAAAGAAATTCTGCTGCAGGACAGGAAACTTACCCAGAGGTGGGTACTCAGAGAAGCTCTCCACACACATGGGTTTTCCGGGGATCATGTCAACAATTGCCGCATCTCCAGACTTAAGGGACTTGGGGTTGTCCTCTAGTTTCTTGCCAGAGCGACGGTCGATCTTTTCCTTGAGCTCAGCGAATTTGCATGCAATGTGTGCAGTGTGGCAGTCCAGCACAGGGGCATAGCCAGCACTGATCTGACCAGGATGGTTCAGAATAATCACCTGGAGAACAGCAGAGGCAAGTAAGGGCACTTGCAGAAACCTGGAGTCATGACCATGTATGTATTTTGCAGCACTCATACTAGTTAGAAGTAAGAATCACTTTCAAAGCAAACTGCAGACCTGAGAGGTGAAGCTGGCCGCCTCCTGTGGTGGGTCATTCCTGCTGTCTCCAGCCACATTGCCGCGACGAATATCCTTGACAGATACATTCTTGACATTGAAACCAACATTGTCGCCAGGCAGTGCCTCAGTCAGAGCCTCGTGGTGCATCTCTACTGACTTGACCTCAGTGGTCACATTGACAGGGGCGAAGGTCACAACCATGCCAGGTTTTAGGATTCCTGTCTCTACTCGGCCCACTGGTACGGTACCAATGCCTGGCAGAGAGGAACATCATTTCTTTTTTTTCTTTTTTTAAGAAACAAATGCATAAATAAAATCTCAGATTCGAATACACGCATCCAGTTGTGCTAAAATTAAAAAATTAAAAAAGACAGATATCAGAAGAACCAGTGGGAATTCTTTCAAGACCTCATTCAGCTCTGTTCTTTCTGTCATAAGGCGTTCTCCTTCCCAAAATACTCAACATAATCATATTTCGCTGACAGTTAAGAAGAACTTGGTAATTGGAGCACTTACATCTTTCAAGTTTCCTTTTCCAACTACAAACTATCACCTTTACACACACTTACACCAACACTGCCCTCACCTCCAATCTTATAGACGTCCTGCAGAGGCAGGCGGAGGGGCTTGTCAGTGGGGCGTGTGGGAGGTTGGATGGCGTCCAGAGCCTCCAGCAGTGTGGTACCTGAGGCATTGCCATCTTTACGGTTGATCTTCCAGCCCTTGAACCAGGTCATCTGTGGAGAGAGAGAAGCCCTCTGCAGCTGTAGCTTAGAATTTAAAAAAGTAATGTTTGTGCACATACTTTTATTATATTTTTTAATACCCAAATAGACTTCACAAAGTAAAGAAGGTTGAATTATAAGGAAGTCGCCGTTATAAAAACTAAGATGGTCAGTAATATGTAACACACTCTCAAATTTCAACATACACTACCATTCAGAAATTTCAGGTCACTTAGAAATGTCATCGTTTTCCATGAAAACTCGCATTGAATGAGTTGAAATGTTGTTTCTAAAATAATGATGTTTAACTGAAATAATAATGTCCTTCAAACTTTGCTTTGATCAACAAATCCTCCATGTGCAGCAAGCAAAGCCCTGCAAACATAGCACTTCCCAGAAGTTGGACTGGATCGATGGACACTTCTTAACTCTCAGTAGTAATGACTTCATAAATTTCTGTATAATTAAAATCACAGAGAAAAACTTGCTCAGATCCCCCGTGAAACCTGCATGGATGGATTTGCATGTACAACAGCTCTAGATTCATTGGTAATATGTCTTTACTTCACTTCTCCTCGCCACTATCCATTCAAATGGCAATATTGCATGTCATTAACTTGTGTCTTCTCTCTTTTGCAGTTGTGTTTCCTACTCTCTGTCTCCCTCCCTCAGGTGGCAGCAAGCAATGTGTAATATATCTGGTGATAACAGGCCTATGTATAACTATATAGATATTCCATTAAAAAAATCCAGTTAGTCGTCTAAACATTGACCCTGTCTTTACCATATTTCTGAACATTTTTATGTTGTTTTAATAGACAAAAAACAGCTTCTCTTTCAAGGTAATGTTTAAGTGACTGCTAACTTTTGAATGGTAGTGTATGTGAGGTCATTATCCATATTCCATATGTATCTGTATATCGATTTACATCTGTATGCAATATAAACAGTGTAAACAGTGTTTTAATCAGAGTATAATCATTGTTCAGTCTCACATTAGGGCTGGGTTCCAGCATGTTGTCTCCATTCCAACCAGAGATGGGCACAAATGCCACAGTATCGGGGTTGTAGCCAATCTTCTTGATGTAAGTGCTGACTTCCTTCACAATCTCCTCATAGCGTTTCTGGCTATAGTTGGGTTCAGTAGAATCCATCTTGTTGATGCCCACAATCAGCTGCTTCACTCCCAGTGTGTATGCAAGAAGGGCGTGTTCACGAGTCTGCCCATTCTTTGAGATACCAGCTTCAAACTCACCCACACCTGCAGCCACGATTAGCACGGCACAGTCGGCCTGAAAGGAGCGGGAGAGGGAGGAAGAAAGAGAGAGAGAGAGAGATCCTTCTTAAGTACTTTTCTCTCCATCAAGAATTCTTTCCATTTCTATCCTTTTCCTCCTACCTGAGAAGTCCCAGTGATCATGTTTTTGATGAAGTCCCTGTGTCCTGGAGCATCAATGATGGTGACGTAGTACTTGCTGGTCTCGAACTTCCACAGAGAAATGTCAATAGTGATTCCACGCTCACGCTCTGCCTTCAGCTTGTCCAGAACCCAGGCATATTTGAAGGAACCCTTTCCCATCTAGAAAGTATGATGAGATATGGACCTCTTTTTAGTATTTGTATCTTTGAGAGATGCTGTGGTACAAAGCATCAAAAAGTACCATTAATGCATTCAAATGCTAAATAAACTTGCACTTTTGGTCACGATTTTATCAAAGACCAAAAAAATAAATGTTATTAGTTAGACAGGACACAGTTAGACTGATTAGTATACTAGCTACTATTTGTCAACATAACTATTGTCAACATAAGTAAGATCAAAATGAGTAATACCTCAGCAGCTTCCTTCTCAAACTTCTCGATGGTTCTCTTGTCGATGCCTCCACACTTATAGATGAGGTGGCCGGTGGTGGTGGACTTGCCTGAGTCCACATGTCCTATCACCACAATGTTTATGTGGAGCTTCTCCTTCCCCATCGCAGCTCACTCTGGAAGATGCTGTGATATTCAGAAAACTAGCAAAGGTTAGCTTAACTTACTTAACTTGGTACCTAACTGTATTGACTTATGCCAACTTGTAGTCGTTATAGAAAACTCAAGAAACAGGCAAACTAAATATCAAGTGTTAATTTAGTGCAGAAAGTGCAAAATAAAACATCTAAGAGCATCATTATTATTATTATTATTATTATTACATTAGCACCGCCGCTCCTCTCGGACCGCCCGCTTCTTCCCGCCTCTCACCTGGACGTCACTCTCCCGCGGTGGGACGCGCTCACGCACGCGCGCACACGGGGTTTCAACGTGCGCTGACTTAACGTCAACTTTAACCAGACTGCATCATCATCATCATCATCATCCTCCTCCTCCTCATCATCATCACACTGCTAGTTAGAGGAGCGTGTTCATTACCACAGTCATCTGAGACAGTTGATGAACGTGTTCTCATCACGAGACGTTCAGGATTATATTACAAAGTTATTAACACGCAATAAACATAAACACACAACTACTAGATGTATGACATCATCTTAAATCTGCTTTCACCTCTATCTGTTGACGTGTATGATTACAGGTTACAGGAGACAGTGCCGCAGCGACCATCACACCGCAGAGCTGAGGGCGTTTTACAGGCGTGTGCGTGTCTCATCCCCCGCTCTACACACGGAGCCCCGCACGATGAGGAGGATGGACGGAGACGATTCCCGCATGGCTGACAGGTGGAATATTTCTGCGTTGAAACTGCGCCACACGGGCCTAGCCGGCAAAAAGCCCGCCACGGTGCCGACCCACACCCCTCTGCTCTGCACTTTGTTTTTTATTATTATTATTTGGCACGACCCGCCTCGATCAAATCACCGCGGCGTGAAAGCCGCACGGAGTCCGCAGAGCGCACTTCACCTGACAGCAGCAGTCCCAGCTGTTCACAGCTCAGACTCCGACACCTGCTCACACACAGCGAGGCTGTGAGGAAGCAGTCCGTGTCCTACCTGTGCTCCGGGAGCTGCGTTCACTGGTCCTCTGCGATGACTCGGGAGATGGAGCTGCTGATGCTGATGCTGCTGCTGATGCTGCTGATGCTGCTGCTCCGACAGACGCAGACAGGACACCGCTCTGTCCACCGGCGTCAAACACGTCACTGGCTGAATTTACAAAGCCCGGCCGCTAGGTGGAGAGCTGCTCTATGACTATGACGACTGAACCACCGCTGCACAGCAGTGCGCACAGGGAAGGGGTTTATTCTGCTCTCAAACACGTGACATTTTTTTATTTATACATCACATCATTCATTGAACACCTCTTTTTATCACTAGTTTCACAGGGTGCTCAATGTAATCTTGACAATGGCAAAGAAAACACTTGTTTAGGTTAGAAATAATGTACAGAATAAAAAATAATATAGAAATAATATATTACATTGAGTCAATAACATAAATGAAAATATAAAAAACATTTTGAATTTGTACATGCCCATTGGGTACATGCACTTATTTTCTAAAAAATAAACAGCAGGTAAAACCAAACAAATAATAATAATAATAATGTGCACGGAAATACAAGCACTGTCCCATCATCACATTGGTGTATTAATATGTGGTGGAGAAGATGGGAGCCAGTCCGAGTGTGATCTGTTTCCTCAATCTGCTGAGACACTGGAAGGTAAGAAAAAAATACAAGACCCATGAATGTTTTGTAAATCTGCAAGGAGGTAACATTTCAAACAAATTAGCTTTACTGCTTTTATGGTCCTAAACCACAGAAGCAACAGACAGGAAGTCCTGCATCCTGTGTTTGAATACACATGCTGTTAGAGAATCAACACCTGTACTCACTCTATTACATACAGGGAGTATTTTGGATTGTTTGCTAGCTCCGTGAGCTCTCTGATATCCGAGTCTTCCAGACTGTTGCCGATCACGTGCAGCTCTATCAGAGATTCAGGGTTTGATTTTATTGCAGTGATCAAAAACTGAATGCTCCTCGAGGTCAGACCACATGTCCGCAGTCTGGAGAGAAGCAGAAAAGAAGAACATGAGATGTTTCTGTAAGCCAGTTCACTACAATAGCTCACCTCCAATATGGACATGACTGTGGTTGCAACCTAAGTATGGAGATATCTTAACAAAATGTTCAACAGTGTTCAGTTAATAACACAATAAAAGAAGAACATCAGTCACACTGTGATATAGGCATCCTTCATGTGGGTGTGTTTCTAACTTTAGTAATGTGATAGTACAAGGGGCTATGAGTACCTATTAAAAACAGGTTAACCTATATTTTGTTATTGAGTTCATGACTCATGACTTTTAAAAATCTTTACATGGTTCCAAAAGGCAAATGCTAATAAGTGGCTAAATTAGCTTGTAAAGAACAATTAACATCATAGTAATTTGTTTACCGCATAACAATGTCTTTTTACTTCTGGGGATCATGTTTAGACTTTTAACGCCCCCTACCCACGGCTGATAATCTGGATCAGGTGTGTTCAGCCAATCAAAAGTTGGACGATACTACCTCATATGAAGGTAGAGAGGACAAAGTGAGTTGGTGTCTTCCTACTTCTGACTGATTGAACACACATGATCCAGGTAATGACCAGGAGTTAGGGCAGGAATAGCTGGAAAATAAACAGGACACTTGACCTTGAGGTTTGGGAACCCCTGATCTAGAACCTTTGATACTGTGGATCATGTCCTGCTATTTAAAGGTTGTTTAGCATAGGATTGTCTGACCAAGCAGTAGGTTGGTTAACTAACTGCTTTAAATATCTGTATCTGGTATTGGCCCCAGTGTAGTCATCAGCGAAAGCTATCTGGATGTTATGGCAATGACTATATACTGTACATATCTAGCAGTTAATTTAATTAGTATTACTACGAGTAATCCGATGTATGTTTTGGAAGACACTAAATATAATGAGTTTATTTAAATTTGACAGACTTCTGTGAGAAGTGATATAGGGAAATAGATGACTTACGAAAGTATCTCAAGTTTGCACTGAGGGCTTCTGAGTCCCACACAGAGCCTCCGTACTCCCTTATCTTGAAGGTTATTGCCAGACAAGTCCAGCTTACTGATAATGCAGTCCTCTGACGCAATTCCTGATGCAAGCTCTGCACAGCAGTCTTCAGTCAGGTTGCAGAAGCTCAGGCTGAAAGTCAACAAAAATGACATTGCAGCACACCGTTCTCCCAACTACATTTAAAAGACACTTTAATGATGAACTGTTAAACTGGCTCACTTGAGAGTTTTCAAATGGCTGTAGGGATTCTCCAGTCCGGCTAAAATTTCTTTGACACCGTTATCTCCGAGGAAGTTTATGCTGAGGTCAAGGTCTTTCAGCTCAACTGCCTGCCAGTCAGTTTTTTGCAAGAACTCGCTGCTGTAAAGCTGTGAGACTGAACACAAGACCTTTGACAAATAAAAGCAGCCCAAACCAGTGATTCCACATCTTGAAACGCTGAATGAAAAGAGGGGAAAATGCCATACGTCAATGTTTTAGGCATGGTATGCTGAGAAATGATTCTCAAAAATGATTCATAGACACTTGCTGAGGTTTTGCGGTAAAAGAAAAGAACATTAAATTCTCCAGTGTTTTTATTTCTCTTTTTTTTAACTTCTTGTCACTAATTTATGAGAAAAACACAGATCATCCTTACTTGAGTTTTTCCAGACGGCACCACGCGTACATGCCTTCACAGATGAGGGCAAACCCTGCGTCCTTCAAGCTGTTGCTGCTCAAATTGAGTTGTATCAGGGTGCTGCTTTCAGATTTGAGAGCTTCTGCAATATTCTTACAGCTTAACACGGTGAGCCCGCAGTGGTACACCCTACCAAAGACATGTGAAGAGATGCTAAGAAGTCATTCACTGTATGCTGCCAAGCAGAACGGAATCCATCAGTATATGACAGCAGATCAAGTCATACTCACTCCAGCTTTTTTAGCTTGGATATATCAAACTTCTGTAAGAGTTCATTGGCTCCCTTGTCTCCAACCATATTGATGCTCAGATCCAACACTTTCAGGTGGGAGGAGTTCTTCTGCAGAGCTGTAGCCAGGTGATAGCAACCCTGGTGCTCAATGTTGCACTGAGATAGTCTACAGTGAAATAAAAGACATTGCAGCGTAACAGAAATGCCAAATATGAAAGAAAAAAGATGAAAACTAACTAAATTCATATATTGAGTTTGTACTTCGAGAGGTCATTTTTCTTAGTCTTTGCTTTTTGGTACCTTTACAACTGAACATTCAGCATTCTTTATTTTTACTGCACTTTTGTTTCAAGATAAGGAAGTTTATTTCTCAATACTTACTTAAGTATCTCTAAGTGGCATTCCAGAGACCCTAACCCACTTGATAGAAGTCGCAGTCCATCATCTCCTATGTCATTACAGCTGAGATCAAGCTCTCGCAGTTTCAGGGACTGTGTCAGGGCTGTGGCCAGGTATTGACAGGCTTGTGAGGTCAGTCCACAGCCTTGCAACCTAAGCGTCTTCAGTCTGCAGCTCTGATTGTTCAGCCCCTCTACAAGTGTCATGACTCCTTTGTCACTGATGCTGTTGTAGCCCAGGTCAATCACTTTCAGGAATGACTCTCTAGTGCTAAGGACTGCTGCTAGGGCTGGACAACACTTGTCTGTCAAGTTAGAGAATTGCAGCCTGCAAAGAAATGAGAGCACTGACATATTACTAAATATGGGGTATGGGGTGTATTTGTCAGCAAATACCATGGAAAAACTAAAACTAACTACAAGCATAGCCTGTGTAGAAAAAAAACGAATAATTTATATTTTATTCTTCTGTGCTGTAGAGTTCTTTCAAATCCTCACTAGATAAAAATTAAATAAATGATTGAGTTTTTTTTGTTGTTGTTGTTTACAAATGCAACACTATGTTTGGCCCATTTTCAAAGGTTTCTATCTTCATGAGGAACAAAAGGAATAGGACCTATTGGACCTTAGGAATATCTTGAATAAGAAAGAAACCACTGGTGTACTATGCATTAAATATACAATGGGTCACAGCTGATAACAGAATTGTGAAGCTGTACAAAAATGTTTAGATTGATTAAGTCCAAAAGCAGACCAATGGACACTTTCTGTACTTACTTTCAAATTAATTTTGAAGGAACAGGAAGAAAGCACAATGTGCAAACAAATATGGAATGTATGGACATACATGACAGAGCCTACTTACATAGCCATCCTAGAGTCCAAAACAGCTGGCAGCTCCCTGAGGAGTCTTTCATCACATCTCGCAGACACCTGCATCTGAAATGTCTTGTACATCTCTTGAAAAAATCTGATTTTTTTTATGAACACTTTAAAATGCTTTGATGCAATGTCATCTATTGGAGAAATGCCATACTTCCGAAAGAACTTGACCTCATTCAGTAAAGCCAGGCTGTCATACTCCCTCAGACAATAATAAAGAGTCACAGAGCTGCACTCCAGGATCTTTTTCTTTGTGTATTCAAAAAGCTCATCGGTGGGCTCCAATACACAATGCTCCCTTATGAGGCCGAAGATGAAGCGTAGGAAGACATCATATGTTCCCTCAACACTCCGTGCTCCCTCATCCACAAAATACTGAAAACAACGCGACCTCGAAAACACATCAGTGTACTCCAGGTTAGCAGATGCACTCAGGTAGTGCTGAATGCTCCAGTGTCCGAAGCGAAACACTGTGGTGTTATACAGTCCCTTCTCTTCTCTCCATAAAAGTGGAAACTCTTTGGAGAAAGTGGACGCTTCCTCAACACTTATGTCACTCAATACAAAGTCATCCTTATAAAAGACATACATTTCTTTTTCTTTCTCTACATTGCGCTTTAGTATCTCTAGCAGTGCCAGCTTTTTCAGCTTGTTGACAAAGTCAGAGTTTGATGCTTTGACCAGAAGGGTGTAAATCTGGGTAAGATTCACAGGGCTGAGTTTGAGCCCATCATTTGGTTTTAGATGATTCTTAAAAACATTTGCCATGATGGTGCAGATTGATGGTACCAGATAAAGAAAGTCCAGACTCCTTGAAACTTTCACTTGGTCAATGGCTTTGTTGGCCAGATCATCATCACCAATAATTGTCCTGAAGTGCTGCTCCATCTGTTGTTCACTGAACCACTGGACTTCAGTCTCTTTAAGCAAATAGAGATTAGGGATTCGTGATGCTGCTGCATACCGTGTAGTTATCCAAACATGAGCATTAGACAGTAAATTTCCCATGATGAGGTTGGTCACAAGTACATCCACTGTGGACACCTCAGAAACATCAGTTACTATTGGAGAGCTGAAGTTTAGTGGGAGATTATACTCATCCAGCCCATCGACGACAAACCAAACATTGTTTTTATTCAAGTTGCCTACATTAGCATCAAGATCCTGCAACTCAGAGTAAAATGTCTGGAGAAGTTCAATCAGGCTCAATTTATTTTGTTTTAGCAAATTTAGTTCCCAGAATGTGAGAACAAACAGGAGGTGTATATGATGGTACTCCTTCCCCTCGGCCCACTCGAGAGCACACCGCTGCACTGCTGTGGTTTTTCCAACTCCGCTCACTCCTACTGTGATGACTGTTCTTTTACTGCTACTATGTTTGCAGTCACATGATAAGATATCTGTAAGGGGGACAGTTGGAAGAGCAATCCAAGATTGAAGGCAATTACTGTGCACATAACAAAACTCATGCTTGTGCATATCAGCTAATAGGTCCTTTTGTCTGATATCCCGGTAACAAAGTCTTGAAGGGAGTAATGAGTTTTCATAATATGCTTCACCCAGTTTCTGGTATTTGTTCTTCAGTGTGGTTTTCAAACAGGTTTGGAGATCCATCACAAAGGTGGAGGAGCCTGAGAAAATGGGAAGATGCTGAGGCTATAAACACAAAATAGGACAATAATTTGAACTAAAATGCACATCCACATAATCCCAGCTAACCATCACCTGCTGTCTTTGGTCCCTTACGAATTATTGCAGTGTTATGCCATTGCTTTAGTCTTAACGGTCTCAGTTTAATGTTTTAGTGGCCTCATCTGATCTTGTGTCTTGTTCTTAGTCAGTCAGCAGCACTGATTTGCATGAACCTGTAGGAAATGAAAGTAAAAACAAGTGTGACTGAGTCATCACAACTTAACAACCTCTTAAAGCAATGTGACAGTGTTGACACTGATGTCATTTTAATGGATTATTTCACTAATTTACTTTTTATAAGTCTCTTCTACTATTGTTACTATTTCACTACACTACAGTAAAAGAAACGTTAGCTAGCAGTTTCAAAGCCACTGTAGATACTTAGCTCATCCAATTGCTTTAAGCTCATTCAAATACATTTCTTTAGCCACACAGAAAACATTTTGCTGACGTTGGTTCAACTTTGTTTCCATGTTCGAAAGCGAAAGTGACTCAGTCCGCTTTTTAAACAGTGTTGCACCAACTTACTGACCGAGCTAACTGTGGCTAACGTTAGCTAAACACACCTGCATGCTCAGCAGTTTGGGTACCTTATAATTATCTGGTTAAAGCTGAGTCAGTACTGATGCTGTTGCTAATTCAATGCAGCCAACTTACCAAGAGCAGCTCCTGCAGCTCTTCCTGTGCTGAATCTGACACCAAACAGCGCCGCTATCGTCTAAACTATATGTGTCAAACTCACGGCCCGCGGGCCACATCCGGCCCGGCGTGTAACAATATCCGGCCCGCGAGATCATTTCTATATTATTATTATTATTAATGGCCCTGCGGTATGAAGCGCTGGTAACACAATAAACTACAGATCCCACAATGCAGCGCTTCAGCTGCCTTGCCGAACACATTCCACGTTAATCAAATCAAGTTTATGATGCTGCAGGTTATTATGAAGCTGGTCCTCAGGATGCCAAGTAATGTTGAACCATATCGTTACAGCGGTGTTCACAAATACGCACTTTGCTGATAAGCTGAGTTCTCACGGAGCTTTGGTGACTTTGGCGAACAAGAAAAGAATTTAGAGTTGCTTCTCAAGCCATTTACTGTCGATGTGGAAACTGCACATGTGTAGATTCAGATGGAGCTGATGGAGCTGCAGTGTAATGACTGAAGGTAAAGTAGGACACTGCAGGACCCGCACAGTTTATTCACTCCATTCCCGCAGAAATGTCCCAGCTCCGTCCACATGAGGCTCGAACCTTGTTTATGTTTGGTAGAACAAATCTTAGTGAGAAGCTGTTCTCAGTGATGAAGACTAACAAAACAGCACACAGCTGACACTAACATAATGGGCTAAGGTTTTTGCAGCCATTAGAATATACATGTAAGTTCTTGAAGAGGCTGCATCAGTTCTCGGTGTCTGGAAACACAGGATGTGCAGTCCCCTGTTGGCTTTCATGTGTGTCCCTGTGACCTGGAAGCACCTGTGTAGTGATGAAACAACTGTATTGTTAGTTGTAGATGGACTGCTGAGTCCTGTCCTGAGGAACTGGCTCTCATGGCTGCCTGGTGGCTCAATGAGTAGATCATTAGCCTTAGATACAGAAGGTTCGGGGTTCGGGGTTGAGCAAGGACACTCCATGCTAGATCCCCGGGCGCTGTATGTAGCTGCCTACTGCTCCCCCCAGGGGGATGGGTTAAATGCAGAGGACCAATTTCATCTGTAGCATGTAAAAATGTGACAATTGACAAATAAAGGCTGTTTCTTCTTTCTTCTATGTTGTGCCATGTTTTTGTGAAGCTGTTATTTGGTTTCTCCTACATACAGATCTGTGCATTCTTCACTGTATTGAACTGCATATACTACTGTACACTGCTCTGCTGTTGTCTGGGTGTCTTGGGTTTGTCCAGTTCACCTCCCTGTGGAGGCAGACAGTGATGGGAAGAGTCTTTGACCATGCTGCTTACAAGGTGAGATCATATTAACCAGTATACCAGTCCATGAGATCCTTTGTGTTGGTACTTGCAAAGGCATTAGACTTCTCCATCAAACACACACACGTCGCCTGCTTCTCCTCACTCCTTTGTCTCTTGCTTCATGCAAGTGCATCCTAGCAAGATCTGACAGAACAGCACAAACATCTGCTTGGATCGACACTTTTCAGCAACCATTTATTTAACTTAATGCTTCTTTAAGCAATAAATATGCTCCATTAACATCACACTTGGTTCTCCGTACAGGTTCTAAAAATATATTTTTTCTTTTTTCTTTTTTTTTACCCCAAATCATTTTAATTTGTTTTGTGCATGGCATTTAAGTTGAAATACAGTCAGATCCATAAGTATCTGGACAGCAACAGCTTTCATCAGTTTGGCTCTGTATGGCAACACAATGGATTACACTTTTTCTTTGCTGACTGGCTAACATGTTACACCCAAGAACTGACACGTCCTCTCAAAATGAATAGTGTGTTGGAGTCAGCAAGTAGTCCTGTTTGGAGAACAATTTCTGTTCTGTATTTCCACTGCAAGCTTTAAAAAAAAGTTACTCTAAATTGTCTTCTAAGAATAACTGGTATAAGTCCAATAATGATTCCCGTATAGAAATGTTCAATCAGAATACAAATCTTTGTCACTTTAGTGAAGAATAAAAGAAACATATGATTATAAAAATATTTCTACACAGAAATACAATTGACCAGCAACTGCATAAAAACACAAGTGCAATAAAAAACAATCAATGTTTACAATAGTTCATTCTACTTATTAAATTAATATTTTAGCATGACGTTTCAAACTGGATCATTTTGTTGAAAGCTCACTAATACCTGGATGAAAGCCCTCAGTAGCATACAGTATGTTCAACTCCTCTTAAAGGCACCAGGGAAAACAGCAGTTAAGGCAAAAGTTAGTTGCAGTATATTACTATATGACACCTGCACTAAGGATTTTAAACTTGTCTGACATCTGCACATGCTAAAACCCTGCTTCTATACATGGTCCAATATAACAGTAACAGCACACACTCAGAGCACAGCAGATATTAGTCAATGGTTGAATGACAGCTGCATTTCTGACCCATATATGAATCATATTTCTGAGTTGTATGAACTATATAAACTGTATAAACATCAGAACTTTCCAGAGTCCATCGTATCACTTGTTTGTTTCTCATAAAAACAAATCTCTCCATCTCTTCCATGGCTTCAGAACTGTCAAACAATATGCCACATCTCCTCCTTTTCAGATACCCTGAAATCCATCCATCCATTATCCTATCAATTTTTAATAGTTGCAGGAAATGCTGGAGCCTATCCCAGCTGGGTACACAATGGACAGGTCACCAGTGTGTCACAAGCCTGCAGAACAGAGACTGACTAACATTCACACTCACATTCACACCTATGGGCAATTTAGAGTCACCAATAAACCTGACATGCATGTTTTAGTAGTGGGAGGAAGCTGGAATTTTCAGAGAAAACCCAGGCACAAGGAGAACATGAAACCTGACCAACTGGTGGTTTCGAAGCCAGATCATTCTAGCTGTGAGGTGACACCACCATGCCACCCGATATCCTGAAATGTTTCTACAAAACAAACATCTATGTGTATAACATAGAACACAAAACAATGGAAACTGCTGTAGTTTGGGATCAAGCGGTTACATCCTCCTATACTATTCAACTTGAAGGCAGTTTCTGTTTTGCACAACAGTAGGAATGCATAGGTTAAGGTTAGGTATCCTCTTGTAGACGAAGTGGAAGATCTGTGCACGGGGCCTGCTGTGGAGCTCGGCTTTGATTCGTTGAGGGTGTGTGTCCGGAGCGAGCTGCTGGCTCGTGTCCTCAGTGACCAGAAACAGCGCGTAGCTCTCGGGGTCGGGGATCTTGAATTTGTAAGCGCAGAGGGAGCAGACCTCTTCTGTGGTGGTGTAAGTGTGGACGAGCAAGGTTTTGGCTGTGCAGCCTGTGTCCAGGTCCTGCAGTGCTACACGGAGAAAGTTCTACAGAGAGAAACAAACATGTGAGTGACAGAGCTGAGACAAATGTCCACAACGAACCAAAGAAGGATTACTGATGAGTCAAGAAAGCAGGAAGCAAAAACATGCACATACAAGTGTTACTGTAGAAAGGAGTCATGCAGTTGTTAAATGCTCCACAAGAGGGTGCTTTCTACCCAAAAATATAAAATTACAGAGCCTGATTCACATGCTGTGATGTTAGAAACTGTAGACGTAGTCCTTGCCACTGATAAGGGCACAGCACCTTTCATGCATCTTTCCAGTGCTGAGTGGGAAATCTGGATGTATTTGGAATTGGTACAACTTAGACTCACTGCCTGGATGTTCAAGGTGGGTTCAGGTCAGGCGTGATACCTGAAAGTCGTCCACAGACGGCACTGAACGCTGGGCGGTGCGACGGCGGTGCCACTGGTGCAGTGTGTTCCTGGCTTCGGAGCTCAGCACACGCGCTGCCTGCTCTTCCTGGAAGTTCTTGATGAGGGCCATGGCCCCATAGGCACTGGTCAGGTAGTAACCACCTGGAAAGGAAACCAGGGAAAGATGGCTGAGGCATGGATGGAGACTGGAGAAAAGAAACCAGAAAGAACTAAGAAGACACATCAGGGCCAGTTATCCAGAAATGAAACCAGCTGACAATGCGTGACAATAAGTATGTTCTTAACAGTTACTAAGACGTTTTCAACAGTTCCTCTTTTGTGATAAAAATGAATCAGAGTAATGCATAAAAGAGAGATTTACAGTAAATCCTTCACAGTTAAGTTTCAGGTATGTATGAAAAGATATTTCATAACTATACTGAAGTTCAACAAGGGCAGATCTACCACATACTGTACATTAAAGCCGTTCAATTTAAATGAGCTAATGTTCCAGACAGGCTGTCGGCTAGAGGAAAATATTTTATTCTGGAAGAGTTCCAGTCCATTCAAAAACCAGGCATTTCCTACCAATGTGGCAACAACCTTCCTTCCCATCCCTGCATTTCCCAGACTCGCTGACTGAACCTTCCTGATCTCAGCTGAGATGATTCTCGTGATTCTGATATACGATGAAATACTTTGTAGTTTGTACGTAGTGGTCAGTAGAAGTGAGAGCTGCAACTAATGAAATGTAAAAAAACAAACTAACTAAATTTTGTGTAGATTTTGCTGCTACAGCCTTAGTTGTGCTAGCTGGACCATTAGCCTACACTGTCTAACATAGGCTAACTTTTTAAATTAATAGGCAGGAATTAATTAAAACCAGTAGTTTAACACGTGTATGTCCATCCACATCTTTATGCTGTTAATAAATTCATAACAGCAGTGAGGTCAAACCAGGGAGCAAACAAGTTAAAAGACTTTATACTGTAAAATGTGTGTAGGGTGAGAAGAAATGCAGAGCTGGGTGATAATACACTCTTCGTTTGGTCATTTGAAAGTTTTTTGTGTGCTTAAGACAGATGTTCTTGGTAGATCAATACAACATGCATCACTACAAGCTGAAATTACAAAGGCTTCTGTGACTGCTCGGGATAAATCGATTGATAGATTGTGAAGACTACTACTACGTGACCATCACCCATGACCAATAGTGACAAGAATTTCAACCATTCAGCTGGGGCGATACCTTCCGTCAGAACACAGCAGTTCCTGCTGAACGGGCTTCCTGTGAACAGGTTGTACAATAGAGTGGCACTCAACACTCACCTCACGCCACACTGACCTCATCAAAGAAACAGCCAACATTACATAACCTGATGTGAAGGTAAACATCGAAATAACCCCTCCAGGTTCACATCGGTTACACGGGTAACTGGGTTTTCACTTTGATCAGGACTTACCTCAATTTAAGAACTCAACATTTTTGGATAAACACTAATTTTCGGGTCTGTCTGTTAAAGGTACAGTATGTGAGGTGTGTTTCGAATATTCTTTTGTAACACTTTGCTCCAATAAGTAAAAGTAGAGAGATGTTATTAAAAGCTTCTGTGACCCAGACCCATTAAACAGCTTGGCAGCAGTGCAGAGACATTCACATCAAGTTTTTTGAGTGAGGCTCACTCTTTCAACAAATCAGAGAAGATCAATGATTCTGCTTGAGTGTTTAGTTTAGTAGCATTGTTCAGCATTTTTTGCAAATTCATAATGACTATTACCCCAAGGGCTGAGTGCAGTGTGGTGGAGCATAGCAGTGCAGTGAGAGTGATGACAGAGCAGAGGAGAGTGGATCTGATTCTGACTTTGACTCATGCTTTGACTAGTGTGAAGTACAGAGCAGGAGTTGAGGTAAAAAACACATATTACAACACCTAAAGTTTCACTAACCGGCTCGCTGAAACTTGTGTGTTTAATACACACCCAGGCAGAAATGTATGAGCTACACTTTGTGATTATGAGGGGGAGGCTAACCACAGGCTCACACTTCAAACACGTCAACAAAGGCATACAGTGAACAGCACGTCAGACTGTGCTGTATGTGTGTATTATTTTTAATGTTGTATACACAAAAGAAAAGAAAAGAAAAAAGACAGATCCTTTAAAATAAGTACATCAACAGGGCCTACCCTCTCCTTGAAGCAGAGATGGGTCTAGCAGCTCCATCATATACTGGATCTCTGTATCCAGCTGAGGCATGTCACACTGAGCCACCACATAAGTCAGCATGGGCAGGAAGTCATCGGCACCATACATCCTCCCTGGAAGGAGGAAGACAGAGAGCAGAGGGGAAGGTAGTTGTCAGGTCAGATGTAAAGAAATAAGGTCATAACTATAAACGGACTCGGAAAGTTAGACTGAAATGGAAACAAAACAAGTGTAGATTTTCTGAAAAAGAAACCTTATCAAAGGAAAGCTACGGTTCATTAGGTCTAAAAGTAGTGTTTCTGCTTACCTGAGTTATCCTGCATAATAGTGTAGATGAGTTTACACACGCGCAACAGCAGTGCCACTTTTTTCTCAGGCGAGTACATCTTTCTCATGTTTAGGAACTTTTGGCGAATCTTCTCAATAGCCACAGGGTCAGGGGGAACGGCCCCATCCACTCCCAGCTCCTGGGGCCTTTTGGTCTTAGCCAGGGCCAGGTTGTCCCTCAGCTGCTGCCAAGTTCCGCTGTTCACCTAGAGAGTAAAATATAGTTAACAGTTCATTTACAAGAAGTATGCATGCCATCCTTAATGTAGTATCATCCTCATTCTAGCATACGATTAAAATACTTAATCACTATAATGACAAAATGTCCTCAGTTTACATCTAGAATCATGTATGTCTGCTGCTTACACTGTAGCAGCACTTTTTTGTTGTTGTCTGTCTGTTTAGCTGAAACCTCCACTTGGTCTCAACAATGAACTGATGAGTTTAAAAGTCTGGACAGACATGGAGGTAAACTGCAACATTTGCCATGTAGAGGTAAACAACCAGGAAGCAGAAATTCTGGTTCCACCCCCTTTAGTGTTTATT
This sequence comes from Anabas testudineus, assembly GCF_900324465.2. Classification (NCBI taxonomy): domain Eukaryota; kingdom Metazoa; phylum Chordata; class Actinopteri; order Anabantiformes; family Anabantidae; genus Anabas; species Anabas testudineus. The sequence goes on from NC_046610.1 coordinate 24,506,131, forward strand.
TCTTCAACCAAGACACATGTAAAAAACAAAAACCAAACAAAATAATAATCAGTTAATATCTTACTTGAAAGTCGTGTAAAGTGACCTCAATGACACTCTTCAAAGGCTTCAGGACACACTTGTGCATGGCCTTCTCTAGCACGTGGTCTGTTCAAGATGACAGCAACACACACATAGAAACAGTTAAGCAATTTAACTATTAATTCTAGGCAAACAAATGAGTAATATTTTGAAACCAAAAGTGCGTCATTGTATAGTCACAGGAACCATCATATCAGGCCGAAACTGTTCTGTCAGCTGCTATAGTAGTAATTGCTGGATCACCTCACTGAATCAACAATGTATTCCCCAGAAACTACATTCAGTATCACAATTCAAATCACAACATGGTTATGAACCATAAACTACTCTAAATTACACTGGTCAGCAGTCTCACCAAGACCAAAACCAACAAGGTGTTGTCCGCTGTTAATCATTACTGACTTCCCAACTCATTCTGTGTCTTTCTTTCTGTGTCTTAACAATTGTAAGCAACAGAATTAATCAATAACTAATGTGAAACATTAAGACATACAAGTCAGGTTTTATTAGATATGTTACACACCTGCAATTTAGATAAGGGTAACCTGAATGTTTGAGAGATCAAGTTGGGCTGATTTGTGAGTGTCTGACCTTGAGTCTGAGCTCAACACATCCGGGTATTTTAACCACCGAACAAACATGAGGATATTATTCATGCATCTGACATGCCATAAAATAACCTACACTTGGACCTCTACAATGGCTCCATTTGTACCTCAGATCTCCCTTCATGGACTTCAGATAACTTCCTGCCTCAATACAGCCACCATGACACATTTATTCTATTGTGCCTTTTGGTTCACTGGCAGCACTTGAACTACTGACGCTGCCCAGGCATCCCCCAGCCTCCAGGCAGTCATTGTGCCGTGTTTATGCAATGAGTTACACAGGGAAAAAAATACATTTTTTCCAACAGTGTAAACAAGAGAGCGTGCACATACAAGAATTCTGTTTTTGCATTTGCAGTGAGTCAGAGGAACACCAGAGAGGAGCACTATTAAAGCGGAACAATGCTCCACGCTCTGTACAAGTGCTGCAGGTCACCGGTGGAAAGGGTTGGGCCATTGTTTACTGCAGGCTGCTAAGAAATAAATGGAGTGATAAACTGTTTACGTTGGTCAGACAATCAGACAAGTCAGATCATTATTGTGTACACAAGGAGGGGTATGTACAGTCAGGCACACGTGCACACACGTACACATGCATTTTCTGATTGTGATCCTACTCATTCCCTCCAGGAAGAATCGTTTCCTCTGTTTAGTGAGCAGTGCTTGTTAATGGGCTTTATCTAGGCTACAGTCCGTTCAAAGGTTTTCCTCAACTGCAATAAGCCAAAGGAAAGTGACATACACAGCAGCATATGAGACACCAGCAAAGTCAAAGAAGTGAACATGAAATCAAACTTTAAGTTTGTAACGCAAATACGTCAGCCTCCCTCTGTTTGTTCTTATCCAGTCATGACCATTAATCAGGGTGTGCGCTGACAGCCACACACCATCCCTTTACAAACACACATGGTGTTGCTCGTTCTATCTTTTGAAGTGCACATATAAAATCTGAATTACTGGGCACTCTAAAGACACTTTAAACTGTGGACATTTACCACAAACACAAAGAATTTAAAGCCAAACTGTGAGACCTTGAGCTGCAACGTAACCACACATTTCTGAATCCTTCCATAAACACACTGGAGAAGAGTACAGACCATCAGCTTCTTTTAAACATGCTCTCTGCATTTGTAACATGACGTCAGCTTGTTTTCTCCCAGTTCTTACTTTTGTTTTGATATCCAGCAGAAAATGATAAGCGACAGCTTGGGTGCTTTTGCACAGTGGGTAGCAGGGACACGCCGCTAAACATCTGAAATTTAATTTTCTTGCCTGCTGTATAAAAAAATCTCAACATTTATCCACATTTTCCCTTCACAATGGGAACATCTGTGAGCGTGCAACGGTTTATGTGCTCATCTGTGGTCTGTTAGCAAAGCCAGAATGGATCTCCATTCTGTCTCTAAACAAGGCTTTGCTGTTATTGTTTACAATGAACAAGGGACGTCAGATGAGTGCAAAGACATACTTACATATTCATGCTCGTGCTGTACTCCACAACAATCTGACTGGAGTGAAACGTCCTTTTGATAAGTTGTTGAAGTGTCTAAACTTTACTTTTTCCATCATCATAATCTCAGTGGAGGTATTTTGATATATAAGACTGCTAATCTACTGCTAATTTACATTTCAAATTCTACTGAAGTGAAAACATGATGAAAACTGTCAGAGGTGGAATATGACTAAAACATTAACCACGTGGGCCCACGCATGCATGTTTCACAAAGTCAGGGCTCACAAACCCACTGTGCAAAACCTACATTCCACTTCCCTGTTTTTTCGGATTTTCAATCTGCTTGGCTGACTCACCGATCTGATCCTCAGGTATGAGTGACTCAATTGGAGGATCTAGCTCAGAGCTCTGGCGCAGGTAAGCCTTCATCTGTGTCATAAACTGCCTGAGAGTCTGCAGAAAATCCATCCCTGATGTGTGGCAGCTCCGGTTTTCCTGAACAAAGCTGTTGTAGTCCTGAACCAGGGAGCCAAAATAAGAGCTTTTGTCCCTGGAAAGCTCAGCAATCCTTTTCACTGCCCGTTTCTCCGGGGTCATGAGGGAGCGCAGCATGCCGCTCACCTTTCGGAAGCGTCCCTTCAACGCCCTGTGGAAGACAAAGGATCCCCCGCTCAGGCTCACGCCAACTTTTAGCCTTTGAGCTTTGTAGGATGGACGGAGACGCATTTCTAGATCTGTCTCCAGGCCAACCCCATAGTCCTCCTCCTCTTCTTCTTCTTCCCCATCCTCATCCTCCTCACTGCTGTCCTCTACTGGGTACTGTTGGTTAAGGTGTTGAGATGGGCTGGAGGCCAGGCCCAGGGAGAATCCAGGAGACTGCGAGTATTCCAGTGAGTCAGAGGAAGAAGTAGACATGCTCATGTCACTGAGCCGCTGGCGTCCCCTCTTATTAGGACTGGATGGACTCCCAGCATTGTTCTCTTGTGTTACATCAGCAGACTTAGGCTGGCATGTTGGAAGCTTGGCACGAGACAGAGCCTTGGCAATGGTCTCATCGTCCAGGGCTATGTGGCAGCGATGGGCTTCTAGATCAGGGTTTTTAGGCCTTGGAGGTGGTTGGTTTGACGGCACAGGGATTGGTGAGCTGGCACGTTTGAATGGGCTGCTGTGCTTGGCACTCACTGGTGGTCGTGCAGGTGCTCTGCGCCTGCTGGAGGACTCTTGTCGCTTTGCAGCCACAGCAGCTGCCTCTGGCATGCTACTGGGTGTGCTGGTGGCTGCTGGAGGTCCAGGTGGAGGCGGTGCAGGGCGTCGGTGTGGCATTGAACGGTGCCGTGGAGGATGGGGTGGGCGAGGGGGAGGGGGCCTTGATTTGCCGTTGAGCTTGATTTTGTCCGTGTGCTGTTCGCTGCCTTCACTGATGCTTAACACCTTAACAGCCGACGTCTCTGTCTTCTCCAGGTTGTTATTGGACTTGAGAGCACGTGAAGGAGAATCTTCCTGACAGCAGTGGTGGTGGTGAGTCTGGAGAAACACAGGGTTAACGAAGCACAGAGGACTGGTAGGGTGTCTTCTGTCTAAATCAAATGAAGGTGGAGCAGGAAGGGCCCGTAGAGTCGGTGGTGCACTGTCACAGTGAGCCTCAGTATGTCTCTGCTGCGACCACTCGACCCCCTTGTCACTGCTGGTGCGCTGGGGGCTGAGGGTACGGCTGAGACGGCGACAGGGACGTGGGGAGGTGCACCGCTGACTGCACAGAGCAGAGTCCCAGAAGTCTGTAACACACAAACACAAAAAGACTCAGAGGCAAACATTAACTCAGTTTAAACTCCACACGCTTCTCAACTTTCAACAGGGTTCAGCAGCCTTCAAATGAAAAAATCTACTAAAGAAAAGATGTAAAAGAACAACTAACTAACTACTACTCACCTACACATAAGATGTTTAAGTTTAAGTTTTCTTTATTCTTAATCTGTCTCTGTGCGGCCGGTTGGAAGAAGTGTGTTGAGTTCAGCTCTGTGTCTGTTGGATCTGATTCACTAGATGCCGACACACACCCAGAGACTTGGAGGGGGAGTCATCTGTGTTAATCACAGAGTGGGAGGGCTCTAAACACACCACACAGTGCACAGTTCCTCCACTCCTTCCTGCTCTGTTTTCCTCTTGTAGCTGTGTTACTGTGTACTGATTGTGGAGTAGTTTCAGGACATGCTGTCTTGAATTTATCACTTTCTGCAAATAATATGCGACCATGCAAGTGTCTACAACAGTGGAGGGCTCTAATTTTGATGTTTCTTTGTACTTTTCCCTCCTATCGTTCCATTGTCTTCAGCCATTTGGCAATTTAGCATACTCAGCACCAACCAACCAGGTGATAATAAATATTCTACTGTATTCAAGCACAATGTAGTGATAAGGATCCGGTAACAAATCATACACACTTTGAAATATACTCTATCCATAGTGGCAGACTAAAAACTGGAAACACAAGGACGCAAGACTAACTCCCACTCAAGGGGCAATAAAAAAGCAATGTTCAGCAGGTGAAACAGCGTTATATGTCTGATGATTCTTCAGTATCCGGAGACAGAAACCTGTCTGTGGTATTCTAACATGTGAATGACGATCACCTGACACTCTGGAGACATTAAGCCACTGTAAAAATGCCGTTTGACCTCACCCTAAGAAGAACTGATTCTTGGTTGTCAAATTAGTGCTCAGAGGTCTGACAGTTTGAGCTGTTCTACAGATTTAGATTTCTCTCGTGGCAACTGTGAAGAGATTTCTGCTAATGGGTAGTGCATTGATGTTGCTGCACTACTATTTTACATCTGATTAATCTACAGAATATAAATGTGAACCTCACTCTAAAACACAACAAACAGACCACAGTATCTGAATGCTCAAGACAAGATATTTTATAACACTGACCAAACAATATTGTTAATCCTACTCTAGAACTAAAACTGACCAAAAAGCTACAAAGTTGCATTGGTTTAGAAGCCACATTTGCACAATCCATGCCCTCTGGTGAAGCAAATATATTCAAATGTCTGAAGCCATTTGCAACATGTGTTTGTGTTTCACATGTGCGTGCCTGGACTCCACACAAGATCAAGGCACCGCGCATTTTGTCTTTAAATAGAAGCTGGCCAGTGGAGAAGGATGTCTTGCTAAGAAAGGCTCAGAGGCTGGAATCTCGGTCTTTCCCTTCCTCTTCCCCTAGACATCAAATGAGAAAAGAGCACTGCACAAGGCGCTAAGGAGCAGCCCAACACCCACTTCCATCCACAGGAATCCAGGCATGAAAACACAATGAAAGCTTTTGTAAGAGGTTACATGGACGACACGGCTTACTGTACGTATTCCATTGGCACTCATGCTTTTATGCACATATGAATGTGGTGTGATGGTATGTGTGTGTTTAGATGGCACACAGCCTACTGTAGCTTTCCACTGGCCACTCCCTTCTCCCCCACACTAAGCTATGCTGTAGGCTTCTACTCTAGGAAGCTGACTCACTGCAATTTCACATTAGCTGAGCCTAGAATAACTTGACAGAGATAAAGTCTGCCATGAAACAAGATCTGAATGGTCAGTAGGATTTGACCAAGAAACATGAACAGAACCTGTGCACACAAGTGCTGGCTGTTTATCTTTCTCTGCTTTGCTGGACTGACTGTTATATCAGGTGAAGCAGCATTTGCCATCGCCCCTCAGTGGATGTAAGACTGTGCAGTCTACCAGGCTCTATGATGGTGACACCAGTCTTCAGCACTAACCTACAATACTTTTACTATGACCTAGAGAGCACCTTAAAATTGCTTTCACTTCCTACCTTTACCCAAGTTAAAAGAAAAACACTTCACTTGACTCATCTACATTGTATCTGCTTAGGCTAAGCTGCCCTGCCTGCCTCCTGTGGCACGATTGGCAGCTTTATCGAATTGTCATGGCTCCATCAGTGGTGCAGCAGTTATTCCTGCTTATCTATCAGTACTAACAATGACCCGAGTTCTGAATTATTTCATGAATGCATGGTAATCTAATTTTAAACGGGTTATGATGGTAACCCAGTTGCAAGCAGATAGGTTTCCACTCATGAAAATTATTTTAGATTAAATTTGACACCTTGTTCATCTTGTCCACTTAGTTTCTATGAATACACCAAGAAGTTTTGAAAACTATCCTAACTATATACTATTAGCACAAAGCAGTAATTGAACTAATAGTACAACATTTTGTCGAATTAGCTTGTTAGATTTTTATGTGACAGTTGATGAACAGATCACTTTTACTTCACTCTGTCAACGTTTCTGGTACGGGAGGTGATTAGCCTAGCTTAGCATAAAGCCTGGAAGCAGGGAGAAACATCTAGCCTCACTCTCTCTGCCTCAATTTCTACACAAACATAGAAATTATAGTTTGTAACTTTTTCTTGTTAAGAAAAAAGTGTATCCACCTGCCCAGCACCTCTGCTGGTTGCCACATAAGATCTTTGAGCTCGTGTTTTCATATGTCACAACTACAAATAGGATTTCAAGATGTTGTCACACCCAGGCACATAACTGCTCCCATAACTTCAAACTAAATTATATTTGATATCTTTTTGTGTACGAACCAAACATGTATGTTAAATGGGTGGACCTTTGAGGTGTTGTTAGGCAAGAACCGAGCCAGCTGTCCGTCCGCTGACAGTGTTCACGTTAAGCTAGGCTAATGTGTACGCACGGTTAAAAGCTTGAATGTTTCAGTTTTTGTTTTCAGCGAGAAACTGTTGCAAATTCATGGCTTCCTGAGCAGAATGACGTTATTCTAAGTATGCAGCTATGCCTAAGTCATGATAGCAGTTGTTAAAGAGGAGTGTTGATAAACCAGTGAAGTAATGAAGGCTACTGTACCTGCTCCCAGCTGAGCCACCTCCTCCAGCTCCTTCTGAGTCTTGGCAGACGCAATGCCTTCTGGGAGTTTCAGTGTGCACGGCAGGATGTCTCTAAGGTAAACAAACAATTTCCAACGTGAAGTGAGAGAAATACAACAGAACATATTGTTGGTGATTGTGCTCTTTTGATAGTGGTATACCCCAAAAAAGTGATGATGCCATCGTTCTGGTTGGAAAAACAACACAATGATATACAGGGAAGTGAAAACACTAACACACACACACACACACTAATTTAAACATGCTGCCACGCCCTTTGTTTCTTTACAAAGATGTAGATATGAATTTCTACAGTATGCAAGATTTACTTTGTAAAGCACAGGTTGGAATTGATTGTGAATGTGAGTTAACGTGCTGCTTAACAACTAATATTTGTGAATTTGGGATGCCTGTGAGTTGAGGCCCATCTCCATAGTCAATTTCCCACTATTTTCTATGTGTATTGTTTGAGTGCCACATGTGCTGGAATCTCCCAAAGCTGGCACGAGCTAAAACAAGAAGTGAGAGCTTTGGGTACTGAGAGCTGACTGCTTACTCAACAAACATTATTTTCATCTGCAAACTTTCCATCATCAAATCATTTCATCACAGAGCAAAACACAAAAGAAGCTGCAGATGTGATAGAAAAATGAAAGACAAAAACAATTTGGGTTGTTTACCTGCTGATGCAGTAGAAAGCGACCAGGCGAAACAGATCTGCAAAGCTGATCCCAGATCCCTCGAGAGAAAAGGCTGCAGACAAATGACATGGTCTGATTGAATTACAATTCACACACAGGAACCCTAACCGTTGTCTGCCGTGCAGATTCTACAAGTAAGTATTGTTGTTTTTAACCATGACAGTTCAAAAGTTCAGCTTTGTACTATTATATACAAAATTAAATATATATCACAAAATATTTTACATTTGTTTATAATGAGCCATTGTTTTAAGCTGCTATTTCTACACAGAAAGCTTTTATAGCACAAACAAAGACAGTTTAGGTAGGTAGGTTGGTGGGGTTAGGTTGGTTTACCTAACCCCAAGCTGCTCATCACCGCAGGCCTTTTTCCCCCAACTCACATCTTATTACCTGGACACGTCTGCAGGAAACTGAATTCATGACCCTAATCATGAATATGTTGTCGTCGTACACAATGCACAACGATTTTCCTTTCCTGCTGAACTCACAGCCAAACCAGTTCAAAGACTACTCCCCTCCTTCCTATGTCTGCTGTCATTTTAGCAGAAGGAATCCACACCTGGGATGTCATGTTTCCAGTTTTTGAATGTGACGGATGACCTTTCAGTGTGCACTGGTAGCCTAATGGTTGGTGCACATGCCACGAAACCACAACATCCCTGTTTTGAGTCTGGCTGGGGAACTTAGTTGCATGTCCCACTCCGATTTCCTGTTTCTGCCTTCTACTAAAAGAATAAAATTAAAAGGACTTTATCAATCTCAGGAGGTATCACTTTGCTTTGTAGTTGCTCTCACCACGGCATGAAGGAAAATAACTACATCAGACCAAGAAACCAGACCATAATACTGTAAGTACAAATAACCTTGCCATTTGTTGACAAGAATAAAGATGTATGAGGATGAAACGCTGCACATTTTCATCATTATTGTTCAGCTGTTAGCCTTTATTTGATAGTTGAACAGTGGGGAGGCAAACAGGAAACATGGAGAGAAAAAGAGGGTGTGACATGTAACTAAAGTCTCCTGCTGGGCTTGGACAGTGTGGTTACATGGCATGTGTAACAACCATTAGGCTACCAGTCCTCTCCAGATTTTAGTTTGTACTTAAAGACAATTCAAAGAGAGGATTTAGCCTTTTTCATAAGGTAGATCGAATGCTTGTGTTGAAGAGCAAAGTGACTTCAAATCCCACTAATGTCTAGTGTTTTCTGACTAACAGGACTAACTAACATTCTGTGGAGTGCAACAGGCCAACTGGAGAGCAGCTGAGCTCACGGTCAAACCAGGCAGAGGCACTTCCCTCCTTCCCACGTGTGCTGTCATTTCAGTAGGGAAAATCCACAGCTGGTATGTCATCACACTCTGGCACTGCCACAAGTCCAGAAATAAATCCCAACACTGCAGCACTACATTTAAGCTCCAAAATCAGAGATGTTAAGTAAGTACAGTTTTACATATGGACTGTACTAAGTACAGTGTTGAAGTACTTCATTGAAGTACAATGGATTACTTCCATTCTTTGTTACTCAGTGGGTAATTCAGTGGGAAGTATTGTACTTTTACTCCACTAAAGTCACATTAAATATTTAGTTACTACTTTTTGCAGATAAGGACTTCAATAGAAATACAATAAACTAATAAAAGCTGATCCCTTATTGTTTTGGTAATTTTTATACATTTCCTTGGTTGTAATTTCTACTTATGAAGGTTTTCAAATAAATCTTTGATTAGACTTTGTGTTTTCTTAGCTGCATGTGCATTTTAAAGTGTGTAAAGTGTTTACCTATAGTAATACTTCAAGTTGAGTTAAGATTACTTCTACTTGCAGTAATATTAGTGCTGTCGTTTTTAAGAAAAGAACTAGCACTTTACTTGAACTTAGAGTTTGCATACTTCTAGCACCTGTGTCCAAAATGACATGCTCACACGCACACGTCCATAATAATAATTGTGGTCCAAAGTGACGTTCGCCCGGTCACACTCTCATTTCTCCGTTTTGTCTGGGCTTATCTGCGTACACACAGTTTTCAGAGGCGGGCAGGAAACGACATTTTTACTCTCTGACACAGAGCTCAGTGTGACTGTGGTCAAACAAGACCTAATCACAAAAGGAAACTAAAATTTGAGCGATACAGGTAGTGACTTACTGTACTGGCTCTCTCTGACGGGGAAGTGGCTGATGGGAGTTCCTGACTGGTCCTCCTTCATACGCACACACAGAACCTTTCTCTGCAGAGCGGCTGACCTCCTGACCAGGAATACCTGACCCAGAGAGAACCAGAAGTTATAAACACAAAGCCCTTTTAGAATATATTCAAAAGCGGCACTACTATCTCGGGTCATCTCACCCCTGGTGGCTGTTTGAGCAGAATGTGACTGGCCTCCTCTCCGCTGACCGCCAGCAGCAGCCACACTGGGTGGGTTTGTGTCAACCTGTCCAATACGCTCATCCTCCTTCGCAAGGAGTCGTACCCAGAGTCCCTTTCACCTCCAACCCCGCGGCCGTGGGGGGGCTGCAAGTAAATTCCACTCACCTCACTCTCCATCCTGGAGAAAGAGACACAGAGAGAGCTAGAGTTAAACAATTGTGCCACCTGCTGGTGAAAATAAGCAACCAACATAATTACATACTTAAAAGTACTGTTGAAGGGAATCACATTTAACACAATGCAGAACTAGACAGAACAAGCTGATGGAAATGTATACTCTGTCTAATCAAGGTAACAATTACAGATATTATCAGGAAACTAAATCAGCAAAGTTTTGTCTAAGAACAGGTGAAACATGTAGAAAACGACTTTACATTTGTAGATCCATGGGCTCCTTGTCCACAGTGGGCGACGTCTGAACCATTTCCTTCTTCAGCTCCCCGAGCTCCAGAGCAAATGTGTCAATCAGCTGGAAGAAGACAGAGTGAGAGGCTGTGACTGATGAAGAAACGTAAGAAGGAGAGGTGGAGAGGCAAGAGCTGGAAACGAAAGCGACAGCATTGCTCAAACTTTGCATTTATGAAGCAAGAGGTGGCTGTCGAGCGTGCTGGTCAAATGTAGAACAAAGGGAAAGGCAGCAGTTAGTCACTTTTCCTGTGTGTTTAGCACATTTCCTATAGACAGGAAACGTAGTGACAAAGCACAGTACTCCAGAGACATGCTTCTTAATCCAAAAAAACGTCAGTTCAAATATAGTTTCCTCCTGACATAAATCAGGACAGGAAGGTTTTAGATAAAAACTGTCATCACTGTCATCTAAGTCTATGTTTAGCAGTAATTTATCAACAGAACAAAGCTTCCTCCTTCGTCCTGTGTTGTTTTGGCCCGTGACTATTTTAGGATTCACACAGTGATGACACACAGATGGAATGTCTTTTGCAATCTCTGATCCCAACCTCATGAAGCGTCGTGGTCGGCTGTTTGTTTCTGTTTGTGCACTGACAGGCGATGGATCGATGTCTAAGCCTCTGTCAGCCCTCACACACTCTGACACTTCTCGCCAAAAAACGACTCCTTGAATACAACTGCTCTGTTAAACATGGCAACAAGCTGCCCCCCCCCCCACCCCCATTGTCTGGTTATGTTTCTGTCTCGCATTCTCTCGCCCCTCATTTTAGAGCACTCGCAGGGATTCGGAGCCTCCGCAAACACAATGGAGCAGATGTTGAAATCTGGATGCTTTACGCTCATCATCTGGGTCAAACAGCACAAACACGGAGTGTAATCTAATGAAGAGCAGGAATCTGACACAACTGAGGGAGAGGATGTTAACATCATGGAAGCCATATGATCAGAGTTGTCTTGGTGCTAATGCCACTCTCCTACAGCAAACAGCTACATTAAATACAGTATTTTAATAAAATGCTCCTACACCTGAACCAGTGCACTCAGTAAACATTTCAACCAGCAGGAGGCATCCTTTTCCAAATGATCCTTCACCAGTCGGGCTGCGAGCCAGACAACAGTAACCACAGGCCTTTCTAAACCCCCCTCTTTATTGGACTAAGTGGAGCCAGCTCTGTTAAAACCCCACACTCTGCTGCTTTTGTGTCAGGTCATATCTCCATTACAAAACGTGAAGTTATACCCAGTGTTACTGGACCACGGCGATGCTCGTTTTAAACCCTAGTGAAGCCACAGACAGATGTTTGTCCTGACAGATCTCTCACACAGTCAAGTGTCACCTGGTTAACTCCCAGAGAACAAGGTTTTCTGATTCCTTTAACCTTCCAAAAGTAACAAAGAGGTGATCCCAGCAGCTGTTGATGGACAAGTTTACAGCACAGCTGGAGGATTGAAGCAGGTGAAATTGAAGCAGCTGGACGTGTGGGACACCTCGGGGACAAAAGTTTAGACATTTCATTTTACTTTTACTCCACTACAATTCAGAATGTAACAGAATAAATGAAAACTGTAAAAATGGGCAAGAGCAGACATGGGAAACTGAGCTAAAAAGCAAAGGTCAATGAACACGAGAGCTGCTTAGAGACTGGATCTGTGCCTCACAGAGCTCTAATGATGATGCCTGTACAGGCCTTGTTTCACACTGATGACTTTAAGAAATAGATTATTGATGCACAACCACAACACAACACACTCGACAACACAAGTCTTTGAGTTTTACTGACCTGCTTCTTTCATTTGGGTTTGTTTCCACACGGGATTGATTTCATTCACTCTGCACAACACATGGATGTCAGACAGAGATGCAGATCTCAGGAACACACACACACGCACACACATACACATACACACACACACACACACACACACACACACAGATAGAGCTTTTTCTTTCTCTTGTTGACATAATGCATTCCATAGCCACTTACCCTGTAATCTAAACGTAATTCTAACCTTAACCTTAAAACTGAGTTGACTGCACATGCTTACAATGCAGATGTGTGCTGACTACGATTAGATTAAATTCACTTACACACACACACACACACACACACACACACACACACACACACACACACATGAAATGTGTGTCTTTGCATGTGTGTGTAGAGGTAAGTGATTCTCTGCATGGGCTGCTGTTAAAGCCATAGAAGGAGTCAATGGGAAACTATGTGTTTGGTTTAGACGCAGACAGAGAGAGAAAGAGACAGAGAGAGAGAGAGAGACAGAGCACTTTCACAAGTGTAGTGAGGATGGAAAAAGCTGCAGCGGAAATAAAAAGTGAGACAACATTCAGTTTTTGTTTCTTGTTGCTCATTGTCAATTGTGGTCTACATGTGTCTGCATTGCTGCTTCATTCACGTGTGCAAGACACAGCAGGCGTCGCTTGTTGACATTACAGAAAATCAAGAAGCACAATATACTGGTCATTCACAATGTCAAACGCACGTGGTGGTTTTAATGTTGTGGCTGATCAGTGTCTAACAAGTACTTTTTAAAACTTTTTAAATAATCACACAGAAAAGGTTCAAATAACAGCATCTACTGCACCAAGAGTAGGTTTGTAGTAGATGTGTTTAGTCTGTTATTTCCCACTGTAATAGCTACAATAGTGATCATAACCTGATAGAGCATGTAAATACACTTCAGCATTATGCATTCTTATTTAAAGAAACATGTCTCTGACTTCTGGGAATTGAAGCAAACTTGCAGCAGAACAAACACGAGTTGCTGCTACCTACAGCAAGTACCTGCCACAGAATATGCATTTCATGGTGGACACAACCACTGTGAAGTTAATACAGTGTCTAAAAACAGGGGTGTACTGTAACAAAATGGATGAACTACACTCTGTACTGTCCCTGAACACAGCATACTAGAGCTGCAGCTGACTGACAGCTTCTATTTATAGCTTTTATATATAGACACACTGTTACTCTCTTGACATAAAGCTTGCACACAAAGGCAAACGATATGTCCTCAAAGATATTATATAGATATGATTTACAGATATCCAGGACACTGTATTGATTTTGCAGGTGTCAACCATGAGAGGAGCAATAAGGTGTCAGTGTCATGTTCACAACTTGTCTCTGTTGCTTAGTGTTGGCTCAAACTGGGAGGAGTGGTAGGGCCTCTGTGAACCCACCGAACCCTGCAGAAGTTGAACTGGTTTCTGCTTCTCTCCTGGAGCCGTTAGATGGTTCAGAACGAATTCAAGTAAACGCCTTCATAAGATCATTAGCAGCTTAAGATTCTTTAGATATCTAACATAACATTTGCTACAGAGTGTTGGGTGCTTTAAGTTAAGGACAGCCTCCACCTATCATGGCTCATACACAATAAAGTGTCTCCAGTTCAGGACATGAAGGATTACAAAAGGCCTATTGAGGCACGGGGGAAACATTCACTGTAGCTCATTATCCCTCCAGAAATAGATCCTTCTGCAGCATTTATGTGACACAGGAATATGACCTCCGAGACCACATGAACAAAACGTTGGTTTCTGTCATTGTGTGTGTGTTTGGGTGTGTTAGGCAGCAGAGAAAGAAAACAGAAGAGGCAAAAAAAAAGAAAAGCGACATGAGAGGAAGATGACAGAGAGACCTGAGGACACAGAGGGAGAGAGAGTTTTACTCTGGCTGCCAACAAACGCAGCCGGCACGCTTCGTTTCCAGCACTCCTTCAATATATGGCAGTAAATGAAGGAGAACTGTCAAGTCCAAAGCTCCACTTTTATGTTTCATCGTTCAGTCCTGACAACATGAAGGAAAGCGGCCACTCTGAGCGACTAATGAGACAATCTGAAGCAAGGATGAAAACAGCATAGAAGCATAACTTCCATGAAGGAAACACTCCTGGGACACACGGAGCTAATATTTTATTACTGAATGATGTAGGAATTTATACTCTCAACTGAGGCAGAGAGGAATTACTGAAACATTTACATTTAGCAGGAGATCCAAACAGTGAACGTTCTGTGCGTTTAAAAACACAGAAGCACGAGGATCCTCCTGATCATTTCAAGGCCCGGGATCTGAAGATGCATTTTTCTTTTTTTTCATTATTCTGTGCTGGTCATGTGATGGACACTGGCCAATTAAAGATGTATCGCAGCTATAAAAACTGTGAATACATTTTTCTGAGTAACTTGACTCTTTATCATATGAATTTGATGTCAAATATCAATATCTGCCAAATATCAAGGAGGAGTAACTGGAGTCAGTGCACATGCTCTATGGGCCCAAGAACACAGAAGCATGAAGACCGTCCAGGTCATTTCAAAGACTACACAACATCTCTACAGTCAGAGGATAAGATCAGCAGAACATGTAGCCTGCTGGCTGACCACTACTGGCTGACTAGGGGGTGTGATGTTGGATGTAACAGGTTCTGTTTGTCCATGATGACGTTGCTTTCGTGTTCTCACGGAAAAATGAGCCTCGGCCTCACCTGATATTTTTTCAGACAGACAGTCTGCAGGAAGCAGCCGAGCCTTTTGCTGGACATCGCACACATTTACAAATGAACCACTTTACAGAGGGTCTTCACAAACTGAGTAACAGTATCTGCACAAATGTCACATGTGAGGGGAGAGTGCACGAGACCACAGTGTGGCGTGTGAGCTGTTCAAAGTGCAGACACTAAAAATCATAAATAAATAGTTTTAGTTTAATTAATTCATGTCATACAAAGTGAGTTCAACACAAAAACACTCTGCTCTGGCTCTCGCAGTGTTTCCTGTCTCTTTACGTCATCCCAGACCACCATTGAAGGGCTCAGGTTTCACTTGTGTGGCCAGAATTAGTACTTCAGCCTTGTGTTTGGGAGTTTTTTGCCTTTTAAACAAAGTCAGCATTTCCCAGAAAAAGACATATTTGGCTCACAGGAAACAATGTGTTTTACATTTCACCTTTGAACCTTACCCTAAAGAAGCTACTGCTCCTGTCCATTTTGCCGATGGGGTGATCTTCAGTGGGTGAGCTGCAGGCCATGCTGTCTTCCTGTCCGCGGGACTGTGTCTCTCTTATGTCTGGGGGTGTGTTTACATCTGGGATGGCGTCTGCAGGGGCCGGAGCTCTGTTGGTCAAAAACACACTTCAGCTGTGGTGCAACCAGAGGAAATTCCTGCTAAGGCCACAGCCAGCATTATGGAGGTGCCGGTCTGCAGGAATGTTTTCATTTCGCTCTCTGCCCCCCCCCAGTCTCTCTTCTCATTCGAAGCACACCTCTCCTTTCTGTTTTCCTCCTTTCCCTCTCTTTCATATTGTCTAATCCTCTTTGTTCTGCTGGACCCTGGTCCTCTCATTACCTGTCTCTCTTTCCTTTCTACAGTCTCTTCCTGTTTTCTCACACATATATAATTCATTTTCCATTTTGCAGTGCCCCTCTCCTCACTCATGGCAGTAAAGTTTGAGCCGTCTGGCCTGTGGTAAGATAGGTTCTGATCCTTCATCACGTTCAATTCGATGCTGAACTGTGAAACTGGATTTGGATTCTCTCTCTCTTTCCTCACATTCTGTTGTTCTCTCTTTGTTTTTCTATCCGTGTAGGGTTTGTCCCCCCCCCCACCCTCCTGTCTGGCTCGCTCTCTTCCTTCTCGCTCTACAGCCAGGCTGAAACTATTAGACCGGCCCTTCCCTTCCTGGCACAGATCACAGTCCTTGTGAACTGTTGAGATGCTCTTTTCATTTGACTGTCCACACATGCAGTTTCATCTCACGCAATAAGAACACCACCACCCCACCACCACCCCCCACCACCATCTGAGTAGAGGAGGAGGAAACAGACAAATGTGGCACAGAGTTCAGGACTCTCCTTTTGTTTTGGATGGTCAAATGTGAAACTGGATGTTTTCTGTTAGTTAAACAGCCCTCTGTAAAAACACACTGAGACTAATTCATAATTAATCCAGCATAAGAAACAAAGTGTAAAAGGATTCTGGACTCTTTACATCCATAGAGCTGTAATAAACTCACATTTCCAGCTGCAGTCAACTCTTGTGGTGCCTCTGGAGCAGAGATTTGCTGTTTGAGTATTGGAATCCAACAGTTTTTGAAATAATTTTACTTAAAACCATCCATCAACATGCAGGTAAAGGTTCACTTTGAGTTCTGCTTAACAGGAAACTCTTTAGATAATGGATGAATCTACTAATCGAGGCTAAAATGACCACAACATGCAACACTGATAAATGGATTATCTGGTGTTTCTGGTTTAAAAAGCAGCTTTTAGCTGATTATTTTTTAGCTTTATGCACTTTCTTACTTTCTTAAAGCACTCAAGTGCTGACTTAGCTCTAGCCTGATGACCGGTACTGAGACTGTCCCCCGGGTCAAACAAGAACTGAGAGTCTGGCACCGTGGTTTCACTTCCACAAACCGAAGACAGAGACACAAACAGAGAAACTAAAAATGACAAGGTGGACTGAACAAAATACGTCCCACTGAGTAGGAAGAGGTTGTTTCTTTGTCTTCTGCTGTATGCATGAACCTTTAAATGCAAACCAGTCACAGAGCATGCTGGGTAGTGAGGAGGAAGCAGCTCCTCCTCACAGCCCTGTAGGTAAAACACACCTGCAGCCTCCCCCCCCACTATAACCCAGAAATCCCATCTAACTCTATTTCAACCAGAGTGTGCACAGTCAGTGTGTGTGTCTCTGTGAGTATTCTGTGTGTGTGTGTGTGTGTGTGTGTGTGTGTGTGTGTGTGTCCCTCAGAGACTCAGCTGCAAGTAAACAAAGACACATCTGAGTGTGCAGCCCTCCCTCACAGAACCACAGACAAACCCCCCCGGCACTGCCGAACAGAGACACACTGTTCTGAAGATAAACACACAATGCGTGCACACTAATGTGTGTGTTCATTTATTAAAACAGATCATGAGCGGGATACACACGTAGTAAACCATGTAAACAGAGGGCTCGCTGTGTTTTACATCATCACAAATAAAAACAAGCTTCAGCCTGGTTTCATTACGCTCTGTGGTCTCTTTTCCCCATTGGCCCCTCGTTTTCCTCTCGGTGGGGGTCATGTTAGCCGTGAAGCTGTGGTGCCTCATATCAGCGCTAATGAATAGCTTCAGTGTCCTGATGTGGAGGTGCCACATGTCTGGAGACAGACGCGTGAACTCCCTCAGTATCGTCCTCCAGCTGGATGCGACTCTGACTGTGATCAGACCAGGTTTTGTTTTCTGTCTTCATGTTTAACTGTTACTATGTTTGTCTCCTGAGGGGCCCCATAAACACACAGCCATGGCTGAAACATGCTTGTTGACACATTGAGCTAATGAGGTAACACGTCTCTAGTTTTCTGTTAGTTTTAACCTTCTAGTGTCTTATTTAAGTTGAGCTCTCTGTGTTGCACAGCAGGAGTTGCTGCGGTGCTTTGTCATGGAGTTTAAAAAGTAGAAAACAGTTAAACCTGTTAAAGCTAAGCTGCTTTCTTTTAAGGTTTGTGCGTCCGCAGTCTTCGCTCTTCTCATGTTTTCCATTTCTGAATGATGTACACAGACTGCTGCCACCTGCTGGTACAGAGAAGTTCTTCCTAATGCTACTTCTGGCCTCTAGTTCTCTGATGTCAGTTTGGTTTGTCGCGGCCTGAACGTAACAATAAAGTTGGGAATGTATTTCTCATAAGTAATAAAGATAATGTAACTTTAAGTATAATCTTACCTTTAAATAAACAAATCCACCAGTCTGTAAACACGGCAGAACTAATACAACCATTATTCTTCTTTTCAACCAACCTTGGTGCTATCTGTGTAAACTGTCAAGACAACATGGAGCGCTGCTTCACGCATCAGCTGTGGGATCCGGTGAGCGGTGTTGTTAGACTACGGGCTCCACGCCGCTGTCAGAGCAGCAGAGCACTAGGATGGGGGGGGGGGGGCCACAGGCAGCTGCACAAACCCACTGCAGATAACAACTCCCACACATGGGTCATGTTATGGGCCTGAGGCAAACCAGATGATGCTGCGGCTGTGTGTTATGTCCACGGGAAACGCTGGTGGACAGATGGAAAGAGAAATGTATTTAATCAGATTTCAACTGTTAACTTAACAAAGTCAAAGCAGTTTCTCTCGAAGGGTCAAACAGAGTGTTGACAGAGTGTCAACACAGCAAATGTGTGTATTACAAAGCAGAATACGGGTCAGTGGTTCTCAGTGAGTTCAGCTTAAATGTTTGACTCGCCCATGTTGTCTGGTTTGAGAGCAGGAATGTGATCTGTTCCAGCTTTTTTCACTCAAGCACAGGAGGTTAGGATTACTTTCGTTTTTTTCCATCAAATGTTTACGGCACCTCCTGTCAGTCAAACACCAGCCTGACCACCGGTCTAACCTCTAATCACAGCTTCAGGAGTCTCGCAATAGCAACACACAAACACTCCGAATCACGTAACAGTGGGCGAGGTGCTGGAAGAAAAGTGTGTCAGGCAGCGGCAGCACCACCCAGCCCCAACTTTCCACACTGAAGGTCAGCCGGGAAAATCCTGGGCTGCTTTCTCTGGGCTACTCCCCTTTAAATGAGTCCCAGGAACACTGGGTCGCTCCAGAGACCGAGGTGGGACAGCAGAAGATGCAGCTGATAAAGCGGGAGCTTCCCAAAAGGACAGATAACACTGTAATTACCAGGACTACGCCAGCTTGTTGTTGGTGAACATGCACGAGTTAGGAAAGACAAGTAGACTAAGCATGCATCCTCCGAAAGTGGAAAAGTAGATAACGGCTCTAAAACCAGACTCTCAGACTGACAGTCACAGAGATGTCATGATTAGACAGTGGTACGTTTCAGGTGGCTACACACATAATCAGCAGCTGATCTTCAGCTCTGTAATAACTCCAGTCTAAGGTTTCTGAAGCCAAACTAAGCTCTAACTAAGTGGGATTACATTCTCTCAGTGTTGCTCCATGTCAACATCCCTCCAAGTTTACTCTTACACTGGTAACTCGCCCGTCTGCTTCCCTGTCTGGCCAAGGTGACGTCTCCTGCCATAAACCTGTGGCTCCAGTATGACGTTTCAAATGTGAAAGCACAGCAGTCAGAGTCATGTAGAGTAGACAGTAATTCTAATTGTCTCTCTCAGGTCACTGAAGACAAAAGAGATCTCAGCTTCATGACCCTAATCCAGCAGCAACGCGCTGCAACTCACTTTTCAACAACATACTTTTCTGCTGATTCACTTCCCCGCAGCAATAAGAAGCTCTCGGCGCCCAGAGCCGCTTGGATTCGCAGTGAAACTAATCTCTTTAACAGATTCCAAAGATGCCTGAACGAGGAAAGTGACCTCTTTAAAAGAAAAACAGCGCGACAGAAGCTCGGCCACGTTCAGACCAGGCCCGCAGCGGCGCAGGGGAAGAGGAGCAGGCTGGAACGTGTTGCCACAACAGACTTTTAGTTACATCTTCACAAAGCAGCATCAAACCTGCAGAACCTGTAGAGTGAGAGGAGGGGACTGTCGGACAGTAGACAGACGGACGGGAGTGAAGCAGATTTAGTTTCACTGGACAGATTTACATTTGGATAATAACTGCAGCTATGTTTTGTATTTGCAGGTTGAACATGAGACATTTCTGTTTAATCCAAAACTGAGCTGCAGAAATGTTCCACTTTTCTTTTTTTTGTTTTGTTCTGTTTGATCTTAGTGTGATTTGAAGTGTATCCCTTTTTTAAATGTGTGAATTAGTCATTATAAAAAGAAATCCTCCATTGTGCTGTGTCTACTTTATTTAAGGAACTTGTTGTCTTGCAGTTTTTAAAGGTGAAGTTTAACGTTCACACACCACTGCCCATACAAACACGTTTTTACATTACCTAACAGAAACCACATCAGACTGTGAGGCCTGAGGCGTTTATCATATGGAGGGTCATATTTCCCACAAAGATCCAGCTCTTTGACACATGGGATGTACAGTGATGGAGCTGCACTTCTATCAGGCTACATGTTGGATTTGTTTGAGGTGTTTGGGTTCAAGTAGCACATTCTTACCTGTCCTCACTGAACCTGCTGCTACTAAACTAGGCATCAATGCTTCTGTAGAAGAGTTAGATCAACTTTTAAGAAACTCCCTCACAAGCGCTGGAGAATCAACAGAGTCCGACCGAGTCCAGTCCCCTGAACAAACCTCTCCCTCTCAGTCAGAGTCAGCTGCTGCTCGACTCACCTCGTCGTCACCGACTCCTGCTGCTGCTCTGTGTCCGCTGTGTCCCCGAGGAGCCGCCGTGTCGTCGGCTTACATCTTGTTTTTTCACTGGCGACCCTCCGAGCACGGAGGTGTGAGAAGCCCGGAGAGGAAGATGAGGAGGAGGAGGAGATGAGGAGGAGGAAGATGAGGAGGAGGGAGGAGGGGGAGGGGCTTGTGGCGCCGGTGTCTGATTGGCTGAAGAGCTGACGACGACTTGCACCTTGATTCTGATAAATAATGTTTTAATTATTTAATAATAACTCCAAATAAACAAAAAGTGTTCTGTAATCCATTTCCATTCATAACCTTTAGAACAGAACAGATTGGAAATCATTTCTGAGGAGATGTGTGTTTAAAGGTTGTAACGGTGAGTTTAATCACTAACTTGATCTTTTGGATCTCTTCTAAAACATCACACATCATGTTCCTCACCTTGTTGACAGACCTGCTGTCAGCTACTGAGCTGCTCTGTCAGGAGGAAGAGACACTTTTTATTTACTAACTTCTAACTTTCAGTTTTTAAAAGAGAATAAAACTGTTATTTGTTTGTGAATAGTGAGTATTGAAGCGTTTAGTTTAAGTAACATAGACAAATGTCGCGTTTAGCTCAGTGTCAGAGTGATAAAAGTAGAACAATGAAGCCAGCAGTCCCCATGAAGACATGTGAAAAACCAATGTGTATGTAAATCAGTTTATTGCAAGAAGACCAGTGGGAACATGCTGATGTCTGTGTGTCCCTCAGAGGTCCCCATCAACAAAAGTGCGGATTTACAAACAATTCAAAAGACATGAGCATCAAACAACAATAATTACCTGAAAACTAAGTGTTGTAGCTCTACATTCTAAATACTGTATAGAATCATCAGAAGTCATCCCAACATCTGTGTTTATTATAGCATACCCCTCTGATATGTACAGCATAATCAAGACAGTGTCACTTTGATCTTGGAAATGCATTAAAATTACACAGAAAAGAATCAGAATCATGAAAGAGGCATGCAAACCTGACCGGTATTTGTTTCTACGTAGCCTACCTGAACACGTCCCCAAACCACTTTCTGCTGTGCTAAGTTACAAGACAAGGTGAGGAGGTGGGACACAGCCCCACAGCGCCCTCCTGTGGCCGCAGGAGCAGCATCAACACCTACAGAGGACGCGTACAGTTCATCAGCAGCTCTTAACAACGACAAGGAAAAATACACATCTCCCACATTTGGTTTGAACACATGCTGACACAGAATGGCAATACTGCTGAAAAACGTGGTTCTCTCTTTCTTCCTAATCTCCTCTTGGCTCAAATACAGGCAGGAGAACGGCCACAAGCTCCGGTTCTGAAGCCTCAAATACAAAGGATGGCACATGAAACGATATGTCGTGAAAGTTGTGCCATTGAAATGCAGTTCCTTTTTTTGTTTTGTTTTTTTAAACCTCAAAGTAAATCTTGTCACACATCTCCATGGCAACTCATCCCGACTGCGTATAACTGTGTATCAGTATACAAAGCTGCAAAGCAGCTAAAAAACTAATAAAACTGATAAATTATAAGGTTCTAAGTTCTTAAATATAAACAACATCAAGTCAGTTTCCAGTACTTGGATTATATATTAGGTACAGTATGTTGTACAGCTCTGTCAACTAAGAGTGGACAGCTTTCCACTGAATACACTGTACACGACCCAAAGGGCTGAAACTGGAGGTTAGACATGATCTTTGAATAAATTAATTCATAAATAAATCATGATTATGTCTTCCCAGTAACAGTGGTGTCCTTGGCTCCCTTCAACATTCTATCACACACACACACACACACACACACACACACACACACACACACACACACACACGCTGTGCACTCAAGCTGACTCTTAAGTCCAAATCTACGACTCTTACTCCTATTCTAAAAATACTTTTTTTGGCTTTAAAAAATAGCGTTAGATTCAACTCGAAGACTAAAAGCTAATTCTTTAATGTAGCGCAAGAGGTCTACAGTCTAGAGGGAACTTGAACTTCAGCAGTTACATGTTTGGAGTACCTGTAGACGCTTTGCAATGCTATGATATTATCTGTAATCAATAAAGTGACAGTGCTGGATGTTAGTTCCAGGAAGATCCCTTTTTTTCCCATGGGTTTTATTAAAGAACAATAAAACCCACATCTATTTGGATATGTCTGTACAGAGACTGAGAAAACAAACAAAAACTGACTATGTGAATAGTGTTAAATATCTAGATTCTGTCAGTGCAAAGCTTGAGTTGACTTGTGGCTAGTACGGCATGCTGTGTCGGCTGGAACTGAGCACGAGAGACATGTTGAAGCGTTCCGAGTGTGTTGCTGGCAGACCAAATCACGAGAGCAAAACATATGACGCTGCCTGTCACTGGCTCATTTACCTTTGCAAGACTGATCCAGTTGTGCATATAAGAGTCCCAAATATTAGCTAATATTAGTACTTATATAATCCTCAAATATATACAGAGAAAGACAGTTTTTACTTAAAAATACCTTAATCATGTGCTTATATTCAAACTCGTACAAAGAGTAACAAACAATCCAGCTAAAAATCGCTGTTAGAGCAGGATTTCTCTCTCAGTCAGTCTGTTACAGTAGCAGCTTGTTCACCAACAGTAGCTGAACTGTTAGCGTTAGTACAGTTAAGTTCACTCCAGCCAAGCTTTTGGTTCATTAGCTGATTGGCAGCAACCTCTGCTGCTGAAACTTTCTCTTTGCGCCTCCTGTCCGGTCCTCAAAAAACCCCAAACCGCCGATGTCTCTCTCGAGTGTATTGCACCAAAGATAAATCAAACAGAGCTCTATTTTTCTATTTAAAAAAAATAAAAGGTAGGACTTGGCTCCAAAGGTGCCAAGAAACTGGAAGCCAGGTAAGGTTTCCTCCATGAGCCGGAGGATGAAGAAGAGGAGGAAGTAGAGCAGGAGGGAGATCAGTGGATGTCTCGGCACATGGGAAAGTTGACAAAGATGAAAACGTTGAACTCGATGAGAATGGAGAAGCATAGAAAGATGGCGTACATGATGAGGCAGACCAAGCCCAGTCGCCGATCCAGAGTCCACTTGTTTAAATGAACACCAAGGACCTGAGGGAAGGGAGCAAGAGTTAGAACAAGAGCAAAGCAAGAACGTCCATCCAAAGTATTACAACAAGTCCATTCTTTCTTTTTGCTGTACATGGAAGACATTTTGGTTTAATATCAAAAGTGCTTATTTGATGCAATATACACCCTGATATGTTAAATAACACAGAACATAGCCCCTGTTGTATCAGCTGACCCACACTGTGTGTGAGCAAAAGTAACAGTACAGCCCTGAATACATTCTTCCGCTACCATTATGAGTTACTGTATCAATAAAGATTTGAGGAAGCAGGCACACAAGCCCAAGCCATGAACCTGCCTCCATTTGTTTGGTTTGTATCATGAGCAGACCCTTTCTTCTTCCACACTTTGGCCTTTCTATCACTTTGGTTGAGGTTAATCTTGGGCTCATTAGATGCTTCTGATGTTGTTTTCCTGGGACGACCAGTTCTGCTGCTCACACCAGAGGTTTCTTTGTTTTTCAGGACATTCCAAATTGTGCTGCTAATGACCAATGTTTGTGAAGTGCATCTGATTGTTTTTCCCTCTCTTCTCAGATTCACAATGTCTTGCTTTACGCCCACAGTCGACTCTTTGGTTGCATATTGATTTAAAAAGCCAAGGCTAAAACCAAAGGTAGTCATTTAGAGCTATTTATTGTCTCATGAGACTCACAACACACGCTTGTCAGTCATGTTTCTATACCTTTTGTTCACTGAAGATTTGGTACTCTGTTGTTAACATATCAAGTTGTATGTCGTACAATAAAAGCTAAAATTTTCACCTTATTTAAACTATGACGTATATAATACATAGCAAAATCAAATAGACCAGCCTTGCATGCTGACGTTGAATGACAACTGCAGGCTCTGAGTCTACATTCTCGCTTCACATCAGCTGACTTAAATTCATGTCTTTCTACCATTTCTTATAATTTCTGACTGTAGTTTGTAGCACTATATAACCACAATGTAAAAACGTACAAAGATGAGCTCTAACCCCCAGAGTCACCAGCATGGCACCATTAACCCAGCCCCAGTAACATGTAAATATCTGCTACTTACTGTGAAAAACACTGAGGCTAATAAGAGTCCCACAGAGAATATGAGTCCTCTGCTGTTAAGATGGATCTGAGGAAACAGACACAGACCGTGATCTTTTTGTATATGGAGTAATAGCATTTCTTCACACATGACAAACTGATAAGAATGGCCTTAAAACGGGGCGGGTTTATAAAATATAAAGCTGAATTCCATCTTGTATTTCTACAGCCAGGAGGCTGATTTTAATCTCACCTATTCTGAGATTAATTGCTTTGTGTGTCAGTAATCATCATGTCAATTAACACATTTTTCCCAGAGTAAGGTGAGAAACTGTGAAAAACACCTGCAAATACTGTGGGTGTGTGTTTGTGTACAACACTAATCCGACTGCCTACACACATACAGAACATCCCACACTAATGTTTCTGTCCTTCTTAACCCATTTCAGTCCTGTTCTGGATGCAGTGCAGCAGAGTCTCCTTTAGCTGAGAAACACACTCACTATTGAGCCGTAGTCAATGCAGAGAGTTTGCAGTGTCCAGGGCAGGCCCAGACCCACCAGGATGTCAAACACATTACTGCCTATGGAGTTGGAGATGGCCATGTCTCCCAAGCCTGTAGCAAGGAGAGCAACAGTGTCAAAGTCTGTGCACAGTCACAAGACAAGTCCAAGCTCCTTCTCTTAACAGCACTTCAACACTAATATTGACTTTATCGTCATGTATCTTGTTGTAGCTGAGTTCATTGGAGTGTGTGTTTACCTTGTCGGGCCACTATAACACTGGCCATGCAGTCTGGCACGCTGGTGCCTGCTGCAAGGAAGGTGATGCCCATGATGACATCAGGGATGCCAAGGGTGAAGCCGATTACAGTCACCTGGAAGCAAACAGGTTTCACTTCAGTACACTATTTATCTGCTGCTGAAATAGCTTCATGTTTGTTTTTTGTTCCCTCTGATCTTCATCGTGACCATCCCTAACATTGTTAACATTTGGATTAGACCCTACCCTTAAAAAATCAGTAACACCCTTGCTCAAAGCTTAAAATAACATTAAGAGATTTAGCTGATTAGCTAAGAAGTTACACTGTGCACTGTTTAAATCCACCTTTGCTTGTTGGCAGTTTTTTTATTCACTATGTTTGTTAAAGCAAGCTTGTCCAGGAGGGTATTAGCTTGAAACCATCAACTTAGAATGGACTTAGCATGGGAGCTGCTGTACACTGGATGCAGTACATGTTTGGTCACTACCTATATAGATCCAGAGATTCAGAACAGAAGACTGTTCTGAATCTCAAACCTGATATATTGCTCATAAACTAGCTATTAGATCTCTCTAATAAGGACAATAAAGCCTAGCACATAGAAAAGATATTGTTCTCCTATATACTGCAGAGACAAACACACCACTATTTCGCATTGTGCTAATGATAGGTAATAACTCACATAAGAATAATGAAATGAAATATGTGTGTTAGAAAGTAAACAGAAAACTGTTTTAGTGGTGGACATTTCATTATTCTTTAGGACCAGGAACCAGGATATGTTTCCTGGATGTGACTAGTTGCACTGACCATCCAGACCATGATGTATGAGAGGCCAGCAATCCAGATGGTGGCTGTGAAGAAGGTGACCATGAACCACCTCTCCCAGCGCCGCTTGGCACAGTTAGGTACAGTGAAGAACAGAAGCAGGGACAGCGGCCACATGGTCAGCCACTTTAGCTTGTTACACACCCCAGCTGCAAACAGAAAGGGAGAGTATTGTAGACGTATTAATGGCTTTTGCGACAGCACTGTAACAACCATTTATAGACAACATATATGGCCGCCTGTGCCGTACCTGGAACTTTGAACGGCACCAGGGGACCTTCATTGTCATCCTCTCCGTCTCTTTCTTCGTCGTTCTCGTTGTTGTCGTTATCCTCGCTTTCGTTCTCTGTCTTCCCAGACTCCAGCCGCTGGAGCCTGCACCTCCCGTTCAGACCCTGCTCCACACCGCTCATTCCATTCTCTAAGGCCTGTCTCAACTGAACCCTGACCACTGAGTCCGAGTCGCCGTTGGTGATGCGATTGACTCGAGTCTCTGTAGTGTTGATCAGTCTTTGTCTCTGCAAGTGAGTACAGTACATTATCACACACAACAATAAGATATCTACATACATTTAAATGTTTTATATTGCGACTGTCTGTGATGCATTTAGAATCCCAGTTATCTTTTTATTTTTTATTTACATAATAGAAATCTAGGAGTCCTCTCTATTTATCTGAGACAGAACTTAATGTTTAAACATTTTGATTGTTTCTGTCACAAGCCTAAATTTGGCTGTTTGATTTAGATTTACATGCAGACTGTTGTATTGAGCAGACAGGTGTCTGTGAGGGAATGCTGGCAGTAAAAACTAACATTCACTTCAGTCTTTCTTCTGCTGAGCCAAGACAGTTATTTGGTTTGTAAATTAACTGAGACTCTGGTCTTGGAGGGTGACAAGCTTATATACTGTATTTCCTTCTGAAAGTAGTGCATAGTTGAATGTACCTCGTTGATCAGCATGCGAGAAGCCATGGTGAGGCGGGTCCTGGGGGAGAAATGACTGGTGATCATGATCCTCATGCCGGCCTCAGAGAAAGACAGCTGGTGGGGGTATGCAGACAGCAGCTCATCTACCATCAGCACAGATGGCTTACAGTGGAAGTTAGCTAGAAAGAAAAAACAATCTTCATCTGACTGCAGTGCAGTGTGTTTACTGACCCTAAACTATTTGAAGGGTTTCACACTCTTGAGATTTTCTGACTAGTGTTTGTAAAACTAATGCTGCAAAAACAAAGATGGATATGACGGAAAACAAATGGAATGTAACAAAGGTAAATGAAGACAACGTCACCGTCTAAATTGTTCGCATTTGTGCTTTTCTAAAAAATGGATAAATCAATCTCATTATCCATCCACCCATTACCTAGGCTTCATTATCCTGGTCATAGCTGCAGGGGACTGGGGCCTCTTTAAGTACTCACTGATTGAGAGCTACATTGCAGACAACATCATAGGAATAAGAGAAGACATAATCCCACTCTTACTCTGAGCTACAGGTAGCTTACAGTCTTCACATCAGTTTACCTAGGCTGCATGTTTTTGCACTGCTGGAGGAAAATAGAGCATTCATATAATGAAGGAGTGTCAGTAACTTATTGTGGTGGGCAGACAGTGAGAAGTGAAGTTATCAGCGAACTTGGAGTAAGGCAGAGTAATAACACAGCCCTGGTCAACACTTGCAGCCTTCTGTTACTCATCGTAACACAAACAAACTGTTGTGTGTGAGATTTGCCTACAACTACTGTGCTGTACAGTGTGTACCGTGCCACAACAACTGCTGTGTGCATCTCTATGAGCTGCAGACTAGAATGAGTCACCCTTAATTCCCTAAAAAAACTTCATCAGACCAAAGTGTCACTACAAATCCCCATTAGAACAACCATCCATTAGTCCAGGTCCCACAGATGGCTATTCTGACAGGACTGAACCTTTTGTGATGCTGCACATTCAAACACATTCAGCCTGGCAACCATCTGGTTAAACACCTGCCTCCCAGGTTCTTTTTATTGCCTTCTCAGCACGTCCCAAGGAACAAGTTAGCAGGGTGACTGGTTCCCTCTGGGGTGTACCAGAAACAGCTGACAGAGCGGGCTGTGCCAAAGTGGAGCATTAGCCAGCACCTTGTTCTTCTCTGTTAGATGCTGTTGTGCCCCATGTTGTACCGCAACCTTTCATGGCAAACAGAAACAGCAGACACTGGATTAATCTGTGGAGGCAGTGGGTGGTCAGACAGTCCCGTTTTTGATAGTTGAGAACGTTTTCCTTCTAAACTGAGGGAGAGACACTGATTGTCTCCACTGACAGAGACACATCCAACTCCAGGCTGCCATCATTAAGGGTTGCACCAGGAGGGTTATCGTGTTTCTACAGTGTGGTTGGTCTTAAGAAGTGGGTTTAAACTGGGCAGCTCCTGTGCTAATTAGCACACGAATCAGCATTCAACATCACTATCACTTCATGTAGGCAAAGTTCTTCTTAACAAAAAACGGCATCCGAGTTGTGCTTGTAGAGTTTCTTATGATATAAGTGAGCACTGGGTATTCTGCCATTATCTCACAAAGTAATGCCCCAAATTCAGAGAGCTTAGTGAAGCACTAGCAGCAAGGGCCAATTGCACATGCACACAGCTTATTTGATACAGTCGTCCTTGACTATCTGGTCATGGAGAAGAACTAAAATAGATAAAGAGTGGTGACCCAGCTGCCTTTATGCAGATTTCAGTGCATCACAATGAACAGCTAAATCCTGCAGAGCCCTGTTGAAGGACGAAGCCTGTAAGAAGTAAAGGGTAGATACCTTTCTTAAGCAGGACTGCAGTAGCGTCACATGTAACATTATCATCTAGATCAGTGCTTCCTGTCAGTCCATTGGCCAAATTGACAGAGCTTTTCTTTCGACGGTTGAAGTAGCGCTGTGCTTTGCCATTAAACCTGACAATGAAGAACAAGTGATGATGGGGGAAAACAACTTTTTTTTTTTAAATTAGGAACAACCAATCATTTCACCTGAGACATTAGGGGCTTCTGAGAATGATACTCACTTCATGATGAGGATATAGACTGCGTACATGAGAATCAGGACAAGAGACTCCCACCTACACACAAACACAAAGTCAGTAAAATATGTGCAATGATTCAGGATAATAACATACATATATGTATGTGTGTATACTGAGGAAGAACATTACGCACCAGCACACCTTCTCATCGTAAATGAACTAGAGAGGCAACACAAAGAAAACATAAAGGGAAATAAATGTGTGAAGCAGGAATTGTAAACGTAAGTCATTCTGCATCTCTAAATCTACCCCACTAGAGGGCAGAACCAATCCAGAGCACAGACAGCCGGGAAAAGGTCAAAGCATGACCTTTTAGTTAATTCCGTCTAATTTAAAACCAGGAAGGCTCCACGGAAACAAATAATTTCTTTCCCTCTTCTGTACCAAGCTGTGCACTGAATATGTAAAATTATGGATCACCCTATGACACATTCATATCACAGTGGTGTCATTTTGATGGTGCTTTTTTCTGGACAAACTCATTTTTAGATTATTATACTGTATATTATATGATTATTATTACAGAAGCATGAATTACTAAGTGGCACTTTACGGTTGTAGCTGTTTGAGATTTTTTGAAAATATAATCTCAACCTTCTTATTAATGTTAAAACTAAAATACAAATTTTAAATATACTAAAAATGTACTTATCCACATAGATCCAACTGAGGTTAACAACTTCTTTTTCAAGAGAGAGAGATGGCAAGATGGCAGCTTAAAATTTCAGAGAGCAAACACACATACAGTACAAAAAAGAGTCAACAATCGGGGAAGGTTTTATTTAAGCTACAAGCTTTTTGGGGGTGGTGGGGTATCACTGATTTTCTCTGTGTTGTTTCAGTGTTTCCAGTAGCCTTTATACATAGTTGTTATGTATTGTCTAATTACAGTTTTAGGAACTGGACAGCTGAGGTGGAACTGGTTGGAAGTAGAGGGTGTAAATCTGCTCCTGTACTTATTTATAATACTTGACCATTTTCTAGTATGAATATTACTACATCCTCAAAAACCTACTGGGGATTTCAATGTATTTTCAATTTGGACACAGCTTCAGTGTCTCATAATACTTCATACGCCCTTCTTATACTGTATGAACATCTACTATACAACTAAACAGTAGAAGCACGATTGTTGTGATTGAAAATTTTCCAACACCCACACTTACAGTTTAGTGGATGTACAGTACCTGTATCTTCTTATCGACTGGGCAAAACTGCTGAGGCAGAAAGTGCAAATAGGGTATTGATACTCAGGCTGAACTGCACTTACAAATTGGCCTTCTATGCTTTATAGTAAGTGACAGAGTGAGTACTTCTCCATAGCTCTGCAATCAACACACCCTTTGTCATGTGATTCTGTGTATTAGTATAAGTTCTTACCGCAATGAGGGCTGTGATAGAAAATGTGTAATAAACTGAATCGCGGAGAAGAGCCCAATGAGAGAGCTTCACTGCCTGTAAAGATAAAAAAATAATAACATAGAGAGATAAGCACACTTAGTTTGCAGCATCCATTACATTCACACACTCTTAATAACACTTGGCCTTGATGGAGATGCTGCAGAGCTGTGATGCACAAACGCCTCTGACATCATTACCATACTGATGTAAACAGAGCAGCTCTGAAGTTGACCTCTTGAGTCACAGTCAGTGATCAAGTCAATTCCAAGGTACCTTCCTACGTAGAAAAGGTGCTGCCGTGTTTACCACCTTTACATAATCAAATACATTGCAGGAGCCCACAGTGCCATGACTAACACTTTTACACTCTCCCACACTGTATATATAAGTGGAGGGTCAGGAGTCACATCTTGAATGTGCCACTCCCAGCACTGGAATCGTTAGCTGCTGTGAGGCAGAGGGTAAGTCAGAGCATAAGAAAGCTTTCAGCGTTTGTTTGTACTCAGTTGCACGGTACAATGGTGCTTTGTAGAAGGAACCTGCTATGAACAGCCAGCCAAAGGTAATAAACAGTAGTGAGGTGCGCTGCAGGGTTTGAAGATGATTTTACTGCATCCCCATCCCAAAAAAGCCCTTTTATACTGCTTACCCTTCTCCCTCATTATCTCACCATGATTACGTAATGCACAATCTGGGATTGCATCACTGTTTTGGAGTCCAGTGCATATATTTTTCAGAGCAGAGAGCTTATCCTTGTACTCTGCTCATTTCCATGTCCCTGGCATGTCAGATAGCATCGAAGAGAAACCGCACTACATTATGTTATCTCTGTATCTCATGCAACAAACAGAGGCAAGGAAGCAAAGCGGAGAAGAGAGCAGGTTAAATCAAGTACAAAGAGGAATATCACATGAACAAAAACATTTCAAATCAGACAATATCAAAAGGTTTTACACAGAAAGACATAATAAAAAAGACTTAACATAATGAGTGTATACCTTTTTGTAATAACTCTATACTGGACAATACAGAAGATAAGAAGTGGTGGTGGTTCATTTTTAAAGCAAGTTAAAAATCAAAGAGCCTTCATTTACATTACTACACTAAGTACAAATTATATATCTCTCTAAATGATCAGTTACATCTCAATCACCCTATCAAAACCCCTGTTACATATGTATGTCACAGCTAACACTGGGGACATTAGAGCTCTGTTGACTGTAGAGCAGAGCACGCTTTCTGGCAGGTCATTTTCAATAAATAACATCATCAGTAACATCTGCAGTAAAAGGAGGGTCATCACATTGAAACTTTGGTGCAACCATGCATTCATACATCCAGTGTATTCTACTATGCATGTGTGCTTGAGATTGTTCCACTTTGTGTTTATGAGACTGAATATTTAAAGGTGACATTAGCCTGCCTGTGAAAATGCCACAAGGGCAGCAGAGGGCTTGACCGTGGCAGATCAACACCGTTATGACATCATACCTGGCCAGCGTAGAAGCCACACACTCCAATGATGCAGAGGATGTTAAAGACGGCGGAGCCCACGATGGTCCCCACACCAACGTCACCTTTGGTGATGAACACCCCTGGGGAAAGAATGATGTTAGACAATGTGTTGTACACTACTTGACATATGCAGCTGCAGGCACAGCAGCTGCGGTGCTGACTAACAGATATCACAGAACCATCAAAGCATGGTGGTCATTGGAATCTCGTCATCACACACAAACACTTAAATGAAAGAAGGAAAGAAGTACATTTTATTTAGTGAATGACTTGCACGATTTTTTCTTTATGTACATATAAAGACACTCTGATGTAAAAGGATACACTAATGTCATGTAATGTATCAAGCATTTGAAGTTATTCTTCTTTAGCTCATTACATAACATGACATTAATGGCACTCTAATGTGATTCACCAATTTAAAATTCATTATTGTTCACTACAAGCATCTCAGGATAAAAGCATTAAAGTAAAGTATCCATTACAAACTCCATATACTGTAATTCCTCCCTAATGCAGCTACAGCACATGTTTCAGTACAAAGAAACAAACAGATGGGTGGGACGGCTGATTAAATCATACTGTACCTATGACGGACGTGAAGAGCTCTGGCGCGGAGCTGCCAGCGGCCATGAAGGTCGCACCTGCAACATCTTCACTGAGGTGGAGACGCTGGAAGAAAATGGACGTTTGTTTTTCAACAGGAAGAATATTGGTTGCAATCAACAGGATATAAGCTCATCATCAGATCCAATAAATCTTGCATACTATGCTGTATGTGTGACTGAGGAGATCGAGAGTAAATGAAGTATTTTACCATTCAATTTTAAAACTTAATGGTTTGTCAGTTTGATATTCTTTCTCAAAGAACATACTTTGTTTAGTAATGTACAAATAACAACACTGGTTTTTAAACCAGGACAACATACAAAGAGGTAGTTATTTCAATAGGAAAAATGTAAGTTACATAAGTAAGATACTTAAATAAAACCTGAGAGATGAGTAAAAAAAAACTCTTTCCAAGAATGAAAACTTAGGAGTTTATGCTAGTCAAACGTACAAGATGCATTTGACATTTTCTGCAAAGTATAGAGTTTTGTCTTGTACTTGTATATGTGTGACCAGAAGATCTCTAGCTTTTTTTCCAAAGTGGAGTTCTTAAAATAGACAAATACAGCAGTTGGTCATTTTCAGCAGTTAGTGACAGGAGGATCACCTTCATTAACTGGATTTTTAGTTGAACACTGAATGTATTCAAAAATGATCAGTTAAATCTTATAGTATTAGAAAATGCTAGACCTGACTGTTTGAATTTGAAAAGCAAACTGCTTCACACCACCACAAGTCCCACCTCACATATCTTCTCCAGGGAGGGGACAAAGTAGTCATCACAGACAAGAGCCAGGGCACAGAACATGTAAATGGTCTGTGGAAAGAGAGAGAATGATAAACATTAGAGGCATTAGTGGAGTATGAATTTTGCTTGATGGGACTGAGTCCAAGCTAAGACAGAAAAGTAGTATAAAAAATAACTGACATTGTTACTGGCAAGTTATTTATATTTTATTCCCTTACTGAAATGAAGGTCTAAATGGATACTCAACTTTGTGATTTAATTAGCTTGAATCTTTATCTGACAATAGTACAAAAAAAAGATCAGATTTCACTGACCAACGTAGCTGTAGATTGTAAATATATGCACATTTTAAAGTGCGACAGAGTCCACTGTGTTTCTTCACCTTCCCTGTTATTGGGACATTTTAGTCATTTAGGAACTGAGTTGTTGCAGTTTTGCTCATACTGTGGAATATCTGTGCATTTATTCTGGATAAGACTTCAGCTGCAGTCTGGTTCTCATGATGTGCCATATGTTTCCACCACACAGACTGACACGCACACACAAGCAGACACACTGTTGTAGCACTGGCAGAATGAGGCCTGACACTGTCCTGCTGAAATATCCAGGAACAGACTTGATGCTAGCACGTCTCTCTAAACACACTGAAATTTCCCCAGAGTTTCTGAATCTTTTCACATAACTATGAATTTTGGTGATTTATAATTCTCTTGTAAAGTTTGGCACAGAGTGGTGAGTCTTGAACCAGCTTTGCTTGGATGTTCATTTTATACCCAACATGATTAATCTGCTAATTTTGGAATCATTCAGTACTAGCCATTCTCATTCTCAGGGCATCAGATAATGCCACTTTTTCCAGTCATAAACACATCAATGGGAAATACGGCAGGTTTTAACTTTGACATTTATGATTTGACATATGTGTGTGGCTACCGGCACAGTTTATCAGCTATTATCTCTTGGAAAGTTTGCTATCAATTTCAATTCAAATTCAAATATTTTGAATTACTGTCATTATCTAAATCACAATAGCCTCCAATTACTTTGTTTACAGTATTTAAACATCGTTTCTTTTTCTTAGAGCTAAATTAAGCAACAATGACAAAATTAACAAATATCGCCTAAGGAGATCAAAATAGTCACTACAACAAACGTGGTTCTAATTTTAAACTGCACATTCATTGTAATATATGCGATCTAGTACTCTGCCTTCAATGTTTTGTACCAAAGGTGTTTTTTTCTTTCCGGATGTACAGTATTACTGCAAACACCTACCTCATGAAACCTTTCCCTGCTGACGCATATTTTAATTTACATTATACAGAACAATGAACAATTCAAGACAGGGTAGAGATAGATGACAATGATGATCAAGAGGAAATGTCAAGTAGTGATAACAAACTGACGGGAATATGCGAACAGAAGAAAGGCATCAATGTTCTTTTTTTCAATTTTTGACAACAAAGCCGTTGAAAGACCTGCTTACAGCAGGGCTGACAAGAAGAGTTCATGTTCGTTTTCCTTTGAGCTCAGGCCTCAGTCACGTTGTATTGTGTACCTGATGTTTTCAGGTATAAGCCGAGAGCAAGCTGAACCCATACAGCTATGACCGTCGGTGAAGAGTGAGATTTCTCAGTCCAGAGCAAGCAAGAGGTCAGAGATTGCACGTATTCAGTAGAGATGAACCCTTCGTTGCTATCTCAAGCCAACATGTGAGCGTTTGTATGTCTATCAGTAAATAGACAAGTACAGTATGCGATACATTTCTTTCTAGTTGTGCATACAGTGAATTCAGAAGTTGTGATTGTGGTTTTGAGAGCAAATCTTTTCTGAGAAGAGATGACGCCAGTATTAATGAGCTCTCCTGAACAGGAGGGAGGTCAGTAATACAGCAGTCAAGAGAACAGCAGCTGGAATTAAATTGCTGTGATATTAAAATTCAGAAAAGAGGCTCTAACACAAAGCGATTTCCACTTCTCTGCATTGTAGCTGAATCCTTGTGGCTGCATCACAGGATAATACAAGGGAAAGACAGCAGCAGATTAAATCTAGCATTTGAGTCAACATCCCTGCATTCAGACCATATGCTGATAACTGAACTAATGCAGTATAACTCAGACAACATAAGGCTCATGGTGACACAGCATCTTTTCTGTAATGTCCTGGTTATTTTTAAATTAAATTTTCAGATTTTAAGTTGTTTAGCTACGTGAACTTTTCCTTTTTTAATGGAAATTGAAGGGGTAATTAACAAGAATGTAAGTATTTATACATGCTTTTATGTAGTCAGTGTAAATTCAACCTTAATTTCCCAAATGTATTTTGCTTGATACTATGAAGCTTTTGTTTCTCATATTTAACATTTAAAACAGCCATTTATATGCAAATTTAATGAAAAATTTTATGACTTAAATGTACAGTACAGTCCAATAACAATACAGTAGCCGACTGATGACAACAGGCAACACACACATGCACACAGGTGAGATGCTAAAAAGAGAAAAAGAAAATACACAAACAAATTGCATCTAGGTCACTGATAGACAAATACTGAACACATACAGTGTGTCATCAGAAACTCACTAGAATCCAAGTCATATAATTCAGTCCACACACAGCAAATATGACTTTGGTCACTTGCTACAATAGGCTTTGACAGTGCATCTCCACATTAAGGTATGAAACAAAACATTCAAAAAGCCTGGTGGGCAAAAGTGGGCAAACATTTTGTCAGGTCTGGCTCATTGTGTGTCTGACTTACTCTTCTTTTCTAAAAATGGAAAAGTGGAAAAGTACAACAGCCTTACAACTATACAGTATGCTGTGCAGATATTAGCCTTGACTGTCTTTTCTAAAAATACACATTATGCTGTTCCACAAAGAACACCTGCTACCCAGTAACTTTTAGATATCACAGCCAGATAGCTGGTGATGCTAAACAGTTTTTGTTGTTGTTGTTTAAATATTCAAGCATTCTGGAAAAGGTTACTTTTATTTGCCTTTCTCTAGCAGGAAAGGCAAACCCAGAGGGTACACTGTAAGCAATGACATTACCTATAATGTCAGACATGTTCTGGCAAAATGGTCCATTCGGTAGTTCTTAGTGCTCTGTATATGCACAGCAAAGGTCCCTGGAGACACTGTTCTCCTGGCATGAGCTTCCATCAAAGTATCCCCCTCCCACCGCCCTCACCAGTGACTATCAGCAACAGCACAACACTACATTGGTCGCCGTGTGCTGAAACATTCAGAATCCTATGTTCTAGTCGTGCTACAGCAACAGCAGGGAGCATTGACCCCGCACACTGATCTCTGATGGGCCATGCTGGAGAGGCTAGTGTGGCTGGTTAGGTATGTGCTAAACTGATGCTGGGCTTTGGAGAGAAAAGAGAACTCGATTGGGCTTGGCATCATGTTGCAGATCCAGATGCTGTCTTCAGTTCAGTTGGAGAGGATGAAATATCTGCTACCGCTTGTCATTTGTTTAGCCTTGTTTTGGATGATAGCCTCCAAACAACTATACTGTGACTTTATAAAATAAAAGATGACAGGTAGTGAGGGGGACTGCGCCAATTTGTCCACAGTGTTTGACTGTTGGTGTAGTAGAACTCTACCAATATAAAACATCAACGTCTGTTGCCAGGTGTGAGTCAAGAGATGGCAGCACAATAAATTTGATGTGATGAATTGCCTCAAGGGATGTCACCTACGTCATGCCTGAAAATGACAGAAGAGAGACTACTAGACCTGTGTAATCTGCTTTTCATCTTTAATTGAGGCTAGTGGCATAACATACCCAAATAATGAGGTGTGCAGGTGTGCGGTGCTAACAAATCCCATGATTGGACAAAAAACAACCATGTACAGTATTAGTCCATCTCTTATTTCCCTATTACTCAGCCCCTAGCAAACAGATCTAGTTCCTACTGAAAATGTAGTCTTCGGTCATAATCATAATACACTTAATGCTCTGGAGTATTTCTTGCAGCTGGATGGCGCTATGCGAGACTGACTAATATAAACTATGAGCGTTAGTTCTCGTAGCTTTATAGTGTTATTCCACTTTGTATAATTTCTTATTTATCTTACATCTCTGCTGTGTACTTGTACTTTGCTGTTGCAACAATGCAATTTTCCGATTTTAGGACAAATACATAATTTTCTTATCTTATTTTCCACCACATAGAACCATCTCATCTTGACCCAATTCCACTCACCTTTTTTAACTTTTCATCGGACGAATAATAGTACCTGTTTTTCCCTTCTGTAAGAAACAGCCAGTACCATGTCGTGGAAAAACATGGCACCAACAATGTAGATCTGTGGCACAGACTGATGCTCTCCAGGTTTTGAATAGAGATAATACAATCAGTTCACTATTGGCTTGGGTATTTTAATGAGGTTTGTTGACAATAAGGAAAATGTAGAATAACCTGTCCTTTTAAAGTGTGATGTGAAAATGTTTAGGTAGGTAATCTGTCCATGTTTACACAGTCTGAAATGTTATCACACCTGCACAGGAATGCAGAGTGGTAAAAGCAAAGTTGAACTTACACACAGGACATGCAGGGCCACAGCTCCTTCTGTTCTCTCTTTGTTTGTGAACAGGTCTGTGGGAAACTCATGCAGAGCTGGAAAAGAAGAGACATTAGGTTAGCCCAGTTCATATACAGTATGTTAGCATGTGTATAGGCACAGTATGTGTCTGCTTTAGCAGAGTGCTGTGCAGAGAACATATGTCCAGCAGAGAGGTCAAGCCCAGAAACCCATTGAACTCCTATGTACTGTCGAGGAGCCTTGCCCGGAGAACACCAAGCCCGAATGTGTGTGACAGTATAGCTGTGCCCTTCCAAGGACTGTGTGTGCTTCCTCAGAGAGTGACAAGAGAATAGGGAAATGGAAAAAGTGAGCCCTAGGAGGACAAAGCGAGGGCAAAGAGGAGAGAGAGCACAGCAAAAATAGAGCAAGGGATATTTAGGGTATGGCAAGTAGGATAGAGAGGTAAGGAGGGACAGAGAGAAAGAGAAAGGTGGTGGGAGTTTAACCACAATTTGCTAAGTCCACTTCCCAACATGGGGACCTGAACACAATCGAGCAAGAGACGGCAACTTTGTGCCAGTGGAAGATGGAGAGAGAGAGAGATTGAGAGAAAAGTAGAAAATTGGCACACAGAGAGAGTGTGAAGGAAAACAGAAAGAGGGGGGTGTGGCTTTAAAAGGTGGCCGCAGTTATGTTACCCCCTCTCTGCTGCATTTCACTTCCTCCCCCTATCTCGGCCCCACAGTCTCTCCTTGACTGCCAAGTCCAGTGACAGGCGCTTGGCTGCCGAAGAGTGCTGAGGAACCTTTGCCTCGCCTCTCAAGCATCAAGTCACCGCTGTCATCATCAACCCAGCACCCACACACACACAGAAATCATAAGCCCATTCACAGGCCACTGCTAACATCTGTTACATATTTCAGCAACTACACTGTTCTTTGGGTAAGGCCAGCCAGGATACAAATGGGCTAAGGCTAATGATTGATAGCATGTGGTGCAAAATGGCGACATCAGAATCTGAAATATTTTATTGACCAGCACTGTAAACACAGCAATAATCTTGGAGGTCCTGGTGGAGAAACAACTGACAACTTTCAGATGCTACTCATTTAACAGTGTTCTGCATGACTGCTGAGCATAGTGTGAAGAAGAAAGTTTGGTTCTCTGCCGGTTAATAGTGAAGGCATTTAACCTGAAGCATTTCAAATCCCAGAAGATCATTCAGGTTAAAGGACAAATACAGAATATCCAAATCACAAAGCATCAAGTGCAGACAACAGGAGATTAATATAAGATGATTTGACTGTTTAAGACTGTTTAAGAAAAGCATGTGTTGACATATCATTGTCACACTTGGCAGCACAAGTCATATTTTAACAGCAGGAATTCGAAGTGATGAAGCCAAGCACAGTGGTGATTTAAGCTTAATGCCAACATCAGCATCCATTATAATTAGAATGTGCAGATAAAGTTGCAAGTGTTGCCTCCACTGTGTCATCGCTGTCACTCATGTGACCCTTGCCTTGCACAAAATAATGAATATTAACTACAAGTACTAACCCTAACCCTAAGGAAAGTGAGCTGCAACATCTTTATGAGGAAGATAAACAAGGTAAAACAGAGTTGTTTTTACAGCAGAAGATATGCAAGATTCCTGAAGTATACCTTCAGTCAACGTACACAAAGAATACTGTCTGACTGTACTCAGCAAAGTGACAACAATAATTTCTGTTATCATCTTTTGTCCTCCCCAAGAGAAAAAGTATATTTTTCTTGTACGATTAACTGATGTTTTCATTAACCGGAGGCAGACAGTAGTGTACTTGCTGTCTGGTTATCATCTCCAGGCTTTCTTATAAACCTCTGCTACTGTCATAATATGTTACTACTGCACACACATGCAAGTTGGTATATTTTTATTTATGTAGGTATATGTATAAATACACAGAATGTATCAAGGCAATTATAAAAGTAAGTGGTGAAGTAAATAATTGTCATCAAGAGTTTTAAAGACGTGTGTCATAAATTAAATCTGTTTAATGGCAATCCTGACAGAATTTAGGTAATGATAATATAAATAACTTTGATAAATTCATAATTATCAATGTGAAAAAATATATATCATGATCAGATTCTTTTTGCCACTAGTAATACTTACTGTAGTAGCTTAGCAATATTTCCAGAAATAGTATGCTCTAAACTTATCATTTTGTAAATGATAAAAGTGACATTGTATGCATTTTTGAGAGTGTGGGATGCCTTTTGCATCATTCACAGTCTCTTGAGAGTCAGGTAGGCTAACCGTGAGTGAGTGAAAGAATGAATGAATAAACCAATATACTCTATGTGCTAGGAGTGGTTGAAAAGTTTATCATTCCACCTACTCGAAGCCCCATTTCAGCCTCAGCTCCTTCACAAAACGCAAAAAAAGAAAATGAGACCATAAAGAACAGTTACCTACTTTCCCACTGTTTTCTCCCACTCTGCCCTTTTCTGTTGACCTGTTTGCAAACACAGTATGTTGCTGTGTTTGAGTGGATGCAGTCCGCTGCACTATGTTCCACTGCTATAACTTCTCAAGCCCAAAACAATGCAGAGCAGCCTGTAAAAAGCCACAGAGCAGCAGAGCACACGGCCATCTCACAGCCACAGCTAGATGTGTTTAATATTTACTGTTACAAGCCAGTGTTAGCGTGCTCCAACTCAGTCCAGTCAAAATGTCAGGCTAGTGTGTGGAGGGAAGGAACA
This sequence comes from Anabas testudineus, assembly GCF_900324465.2. NCBI lineage: Eukaryota > Metazoa > Chordata > Actinopteri > Anabantiformes > Anabantidae > Anabas > Anabas testudineus. The sequence goes on from NC_046610.1 coordinate 24,547,315, forward strand.
AGCAATCATGATAGGAATAGTAGCTCAGTGTAGATACGACAAAGAAACACCCCGGACTGAAATAGCGACGTGTTATAAAAATAATATACAATAATGACTGAACTGACCAAATTAACAAGTCTTCAAAAGGACCTCATACTGCTAATTACAGTTTTATCCCCATGAAGTCTTATTTTCCACAGGAGGTAAGGACATGTGTACGTGACGCAGAGCCACACACCAAGCAAACCTTCATGTAAACAAGGTGTTTTATACAATCAACACTGAAAGATTCCACTTCACAGTACTGAGCTCTTTCCAAATCTCAATCACAAACACATGCTCGCGTTGACCATGTCACACTAATACGTAGAGATATGTTGAAAATATACAAAATTACACAATGAAAGTGTCATTTCTGGTTTATCATTACCAGGTACTTTTTTCCTTTTTTTGGTCACCGGTTATCAGCAAAGCAACTGTTTTCTAACACTCTCCCCCAAAGTGAGTGTTCAGTCATCCTGAACATAGTGTTGCGATACTGTATTGTAATCTGATGTTTATTTGTAACTGCAGGAAGAGCAGTTAGTCTGTACTTAGTGGCTAATGTGGGTGATGTTTTACCAGACAACAAAAGCAAGAGTGGTGTTTTATGCTGCAGTTTGCTGGGGAGGCAGCATAAAACAGCAACTGGTGCAAAAAGCCTGCACAGTGACTGGAATGAGGTTGGACTCAATAGAGGCTGTGGTGGAGAAACGCACACAGTAAGAAACACATCTACCTGAGTTGAAAGGGAAGTACCCATATGTGAGTAGTATATCTGTCATATCTGCTATCACTGTTAAATTCATGAAAGTATAGCAGATATTTAGTATCTATTTGATAGTGAAAGCCTACATGTACTGGAGAGGGCACTGCTGCAAGAAATAAATGAAAAAGAATAAATTTAAATTAATACAATTACAATAATTAATAATTTGCAGCCCCAACAGTGGCACTGACAATGTCCTGATCCTGTCCTGCACTGTGCACTATGGAATGGCAATAAGGCTAGAGGTGCTACTGTGGGGCCCGTCCCAAAGGCGATCAGTGTCACAGTAGCCTCCCACAGCTACAGTCAGAGCAGAGAGGAGACCCACACCACTGCATGGCAATTCAGATTCACATAAGAGTCTACTGATTATACTGTATTTCATATTCTCACATTTAACAATACAAAATAAAATGTATTTACATAATGTGGGTGTAGATAAAGCATTAAAGTCATACAGTTATTTTGAGGAGTGATAGCCTTTTTAAATGGCAAAAAACAAACAAAAAAACAACTAACAAAGCAAGAATCAACAGAAGAAAGTTCATTTGTAGTTCAAGTAGGTGTGTGTGTATGTTAGAGCATCAAAATGGCTGCTCTACATGAGCAGGTGAGTGTCCAACAGCTGAGTCCTGTAAAGTGGACATAGTGCTGTAGACGAAAGGATGAATTGGCAGAGCAGCTGCTGCTCACATTGCCCACACTGACGTCTGCTGGGCCAGGCTGCACTGGCAGCACAAACATTCATTGCTATAATCTTGTCTGGTTTACACCACATGCCCAGCACCTGCCTTACTACAGTCAAGCATGATACATCCTGCCTAACTCCATTTACTATAATAACATCTGTTTTGCAAATATTTCCGCTTTTAGAATTCTGTGGTCACACATTCGAGGGTGCCACATGCACCTGAACCATATACCAGGATGTCATTAGTTTTATTTATCCTTCAATCATAGAGGGACCCTGATGAGCTGTCCACAGTCACAGTATGCTGCTATAGAGTATTAACTGGACTACATATTTCTGTCCGAATCCAACCCAACCCAACCCAAAGCATAAGGTGACTGCAACCGACCCAAACCCAACATTAGTCTTCTAAATCCTACAAAAGCACAAATATGTCTTTTAAATTTCTGTCCAAACCAAAACAAAATGTATGCACTCTATGTCGTACTGGTCACTGTAAAGTAGCACAGACAGCAGTAGAGTCTTCCTCACACACTACACTAACTACAAGTCAAGCTTTCAGATATACTGTAGCACAACTGCATATAAATTTATAAAAGTGGATGCAAAAATGTCCACATACAATATAGTTCCTCTAAACAGGGTAAATCAAGGTGAAGTCCACACAAAATGTGGTCATTAACTCAGCAAGTGGATATTTAAAGAAAAAGAGAGGTGTGGAAGAGAAATAATATGAGTAAAAAAATTTAGTTCCTGGAATGAAGTTCCTATGTGCAAAGAAATACATTAAATGGTAGGGTTTAGCCTGAAAGAACCTTGAAACCTTTTGGATTACTAGGGCATAACATAGTTGGAATGAAAGACACACATGTAAAGCACAACCTTTCGTTACTTTCTAGTGATGAAAGAGTCATTGATAAAACCACTAAAATAACATAAGTGACCATCTGACGTTCAGTCATTGAATGCAAGATTATTCCTGGGTTGTTTCTGTACAGTACAGTAGAGTATAGTTAATGTCTCACAAGAACATATGACCATATTATCCACCCAAAAGTTCTGTTCCAATGCCAGCCGCTGCACTTGAGGATTGACTTACCCTCTTCAAATACGTATTCATCCAAGACAAGCAGGCAAGTGGAGGATGCTTTCAGGTTCAATAAAACATGCACACTTGGGCTTTAGACCTGCTAGAAGATACCTTAGCTTGCATCAAGTGAAAATGTCATGGTCAAATTACTCTACACACAACAAAAATGACCCAAGTACAGTAAGCACTCACAAATTCAAGATACAAATGTTGACGATCAGGTAGCCTTAATTATAAATGTTTGAATATTTTACTGATTATGCAACTCTTCTCAAACAGCTATTAGTATTTCATAAATATCAGATCGCAGTTCAAGGTTTAGTTAATTAACAGATTTTTCTACAGAGCAGAAAAAAATGAATGACTCTCCTGTTTAAACCTGCACATCAGTCCACTTTGATCTGCTTCATCAATATCAGCACTTCTCCCTGGGTGCCTGTAAAGTGTGCTCGACTGTATCGGTCTGAACGCCATAGCAACAGAGTGAGTGTCTCCTTGAGGCAGAGAGCATTTAAGTGACAGAAGTGAGAGGTGGGCACAAATAATGGACTGCTAGCCTTAACCTGAAGGGAGTCACTCTGCTACTGCTGCTCTACGTTGCACTTGCCATTAGCCATGATGTTTGATGTACTACATGCAGAGAGCAGGCTGAGACGCAGTGCATTATGCATGATGTTTGGAGATTGGGAAAAAAAATACATGCGCCTGCGTGTATGATGGGAATGGTGTTGGAGGCAGTTGGTAGATAAGAGAGCGAGGAATGGATAGAAGTAGAGGAGAGGGGGTAACATGTTACCTTAATTTGAAAGGTCAATTATATTTGTCATGTCATACTGACGAAACAGGAAAACTGTGAAATTGTACTGTAGTGCCAATTTAGAGGAACAGAGAGAGAGAGAGAAAAAAAAAGAAATAATGTGATTGGCCTGGTAATTAGTGCAGTTGTAAGAGAAGTTACTGTTTTCAGCTGTTGATCATGCCCTATCCACAACTTTCCCTGCTGGCTGTAGTACACACAAAAAAACGCATGTGCGTATAAGAGTGAGTTAGATTTCCATTCTTTCCCTTCCTGCAATCACCTCATTCTACCTGTTCTTCTTCACTATGCACAATCAGTGGCTGCCAATGTATCAATCAGCAATCAGGCTTCAGCTGGCTGGGGGGGACACATTCTGCCTCAGCCTGCTTTACTCTCCCGACTGGAAGCTGACTGTCCGCCCGCCTGCCTGCATCATCCCTGCCAGTCTAATTTACAGGGCAATTTGGAAGGAGCGACTGTGAGCTACCAAGGGGCTCTGAATTGGGATGTAGCATGACTTCTGTTCGGCTTGTTTTCCTCATGCTGGAGCTCTGCGGCACCTTAGCTTTTTCTTTATGCTACACTGAACATGTTCAGATACACAAGCATATCACGCAGCTGTGTTGTAGCATTTTCGCCTAATTTTTTTTGGCTCTAAAAAGAGTCCTGTTTTGTTTTGTTTTATTACAGTTGGTCACGGTAGCACATGGTGTAGGGGAAGAAAACGACTAAATAATGATATTTACTCTTGACAAACTATTGATTTTTTACTTCACACACTTTTGAAATAGATGCCAACAAGATGGTCAATATTTTACCTTATCCAGGTAAATCCTGGTGTCTTTCATCACCTTGACCAGCAACTTTACTGAAGCCCAACCACTCAACCTTACTGCTTAACCCTAACTGTCTTTGTCTTTAGGTCTATCTTCTGACAAGATCATTAACTGGTGACTAATATAAACTACTTCCTGTCATTTTTGTTAGTGCACCATCTTTGTCTAGACTTTAATATTAGATAATAACAAATAAAAAACTAAAATAATATTACCTACCTGATGAAATTCTACAAAAACCCAAACCAGATTTCTAAACACCAGCGTGAACTGGCAGATCTGGATCCTTGAATATTGGTGAGTTCTGTCAGGTTCAGTTTGGGTATCTGTTTGATAGCCCTGTTAGTTAGCTTGGCTGCCAGTTTGCCACATTGGCCAATCAAGTACTACAACTAAAAATCTCTTTGTTAACTAAACATTCTCAATTTTATGTGCATAAAGGCCATAGTGCAGAGTAATACACATGTGCAGTTAGATGCACAACAGGCAAAGAGACAGGAGAGAAGGCAAATGTTTCTGGCCCATGTGCCATGCCTTAAGGAGGCTGGAATATTGTGTTACAAGATACCATCTCATTCATTTTAATGTAAGTTGTTCACTGGACACAAGCACACAAGAGGGTTTTCAGGCTTCCCTATTTTTGGGCCGACAGTGTAGGCGCATTGCAGCACTCCTCAAATAATTTACTGATCCTGCTCTTTGAGACTTTAAAAATTTTATTGGACCCAGTGGATGAAATTTTCATAATACAAGTAGTCACTTCACACAGCTCTGAAGAATGTATTCAATGTTTTACAGTTTTGTAATAATGCGCTTGGGGAATTTTGATTGTTGTTTTGTCTGATAATGGTTAGTGGAAAACAACCAGGGGAAATTTATAACTTAAAAAAATAACTTTCTTATGTCTTTACTCACCTAGTTTGATAATATCTGTGGCATGTCCAGTGACTTGTACCTTACAAGTACAGAACTTTATCTGTGTACGACATACAGTACACTCTTCACTTAAGCCACAAAAGCATACCAAAATGCACTCATGAAGTCACCCACAATTGCAGGAGCTACATAGATTCCCCCACAATTGTTCAGTGAAAGAAGAATGATGTTTTACCTGTAATCATCCTTGGGTTACATTACATTATACCAAATTTACCACTGTAACACTGTATGAAAATTGCTCAACCACACAATCACTGCTTTGTATGGGATAGAATAGCAAAGAATAGCTTCTCTGCATAGTGACACTCTTCATAACAATGTGTTGTTGTAACTATTTTTACAAAATAACATATACACCACCCAGGAAAATGGTTGATGATGAATTTTCTGTTGAATGCTTGGTGGCATTAAAACTAGTGAGGTTACAAATCATTATGCCATTAACACACCACAGATATGAACAAGTGCCTGCCTTTATTTATACAAAGGGAAACAGAGAAAACGAGGAGTGTGTACATGCATATGGTGCTGTTACGCTTGCTTTCACATACTACTGCTGTACAAATCCCAGGGGATACCCACTCTCGTTATCTTTACCTCTCCCTGTCTTTCATGTTTATTTATAACCATCACTGACATGGGGATGAAAAGGTGAAGTAGTTTCCTCTGTTCTTTAAATATAAAATATTGAGGCAGGAACCCCCCTTCTCTTGTGATGATCTCCATTCATTCCTTTCTACTCTGTGTTCGGCCTCGCTGAACTCTTGAAGACCAAGAAGCCTAAAACCACTGGCAGCTGCATATTGGGTGTTGTGCAGTTGCACATCAGAAATAATCACAAGCAATAACTGGTTGCTCACTCCATACTGTGCCTAATTAGAGAAAACCATGATACCACTCGCTCACATAGATGAAGCTGTCAAAACAAGCAAAGAAACCATCAGAAACTGGAGTAAGTGATTGCTTTGATACAGGCCATACAGTTAACCAGTTACAAAGTTCAAGATTTAAAAAGGGCCCAAATATCTTGATCAGCTAATGTAGTCTCAGGGTTTTAAGTAAACTGCTAATACAGTATGAGCCACCATCATTACTGATTCTTTGATTAGAACGTGTTGTTCTTTTAATCAGAAAAATGTATATTTTAAATGACAGACTTTTCACAGAACAACAATAAGCAGTAAAGGAGCGCTCCAAAATTTTTACCCCTTCCCTCTTCATCCTTTTTTTCACTGGTTATGATGGGAGTCTTACATAACACGGAGTAAGGCTCTGTATGCGCCGTGGGGTCGAATGGGGATAGGGCACTTTTGGATATGTGTATGTTAGACAATACAAAAGTGAAAGACACACAGCGAGAGAATATAAGTGTGTGTGCATGCATGCAACGTTCTGCCCTGCTTCCTTCTCACTGATGATATAATACTTTCAGCCCGCTGGAAGAATTTGGCATTGGGAGGTAAGATGGCAAGGGAGGGGGGTTGTCTGACTAAGTTTCGATATTTGGATGGCAGGCTCCTATTTGGATAGCACTGTGTGTCTGCAGATGCTGTGGCCATTGCTGTATAGCTGTTCTGATGACTAAGCATATTATATTACAGTTTGGTACAAACCAGACCCGACCCTTGGAGCAAAGGCTCAAAAGAGGATTTCACTGTGTGTGTGTGTGTGTTTGTGTTTGTGAGTGTGTGTGTAAATGAAACACAGATAGACAAACAGAGCTGTACAAATGCATTTGCTACCATTTGATGAAATACTCCTGCTGTTCTAGTAGGTCGTGAGTCTCCTTACAAGGAAAATGTACCTCAAATCAAACCAAATCAACAAGCTGGCATCTAAACTGCTTTATTTGAAGGTTAAAAATGAATTGAAACACCTAAAATTGTTGAAATGCTAATTATACCTCACTGCTCAGGAAAGTTGCATGCAAAGACAAGTAAGGTAAGTCGAAGTTGAAGCAAGAAGTCCATTCTGTGAACTTTGATGGATTAATGTACATATAATGCTTTAACTGTTTACATTTATTTCCTCTTCTGTCCAATGCTTGTGTTTTCTGCCCCATCTGACTTCTGTATTCCCAGATCTCAGCAGCTCAATCATAAATACTGCAGTGAAAAAAAGAAAAAATAAACCCTTAGAGAAGAAGAAAGCAAGTCACTCAACCATCTGACACAACACATACACTTCCCCTATCAAATGTATGAATCCAAACTGACTCTGGGACACGTGTCACATTAGCCTCAGGATGTGTCACATGAGCTTTTCTGGACTTTTTTTCTTCCTGAGCTGAGTTAAGTTAAGATTCAAGATTCAAACTTTATTAATTCCAGAGGGAAATTGTCTTTCCTTGTTACAGTTGTTCTCAACACAGACAGATAGAAAAGAAACCACAACTAGGAAAGATCCACACCAACACAAGTACAGAATACACAATATATAATAATATATATACAGAAAACTCCAAATACGTATATATACAGAATACGTGAGATGGATGAAAATAGATGAATTAAAATGGGTCAAGAATTGTAGAGTTAAAGTTAAGTGTCTTCTTCCACTGATAGCTCTTTAAAACATGTACATTTTTATGTACCTTATATGTATGTATGTGCCCTGAATTGATTAACCACAGCTGTGTATGTCAGTCGTGTCAGGGTGGTGGGTTTGGGCCTCAGTGCAGAGATATGAGCCCACATGAGATTCAAAGCCTACCTAAACACCATCATCCATACAATATCTTTCACCCAATGCACTCCACTAAAGAGTGGCATCTGCTAAAGACCCCAAACAAAGCTCTTTAACTCAGTGGTCCCACAACGGTGGGATAAACTCCCTATGGTAACTCTACAGGATCAGTAGTATTACTCACAATTTTCAAAACACAGCTGACACCATTTAACTACCGGTAAGCTGAAATGGTTCCACTCATGGCACTTTGCTCTTAAGACAGTGAACAAATACTGTACAAGTGTTGTTCAGTACTATTCCTCTATTGACAGATCTGGTATTACTGTAGACTGTCATACAATATAAATGCACTAAATTCCTCAATAAGTTCTTCAAATTAGGGAAGGGAATTTTGTGCAGTGAAATGCCCCCGTGGAACTCCATTAGTGGATCTGTTGGTGCCACTGTGAGGATGAATAACAGTTAAATATGCCATTAGTGAATTCCCTGCTAACTCACTACACACAGGGGTGTGAATCACTATAGATTTGCAATACAGCTCCCTCTGTTCTACCTTGTCAAACTACCATCAACTGGAAGATATCCAACCCCTTATAAATTCAGTGATTCTGCATCTCACACTTCTGGCTAATTATGCACAGTGGGAATTTGTTATTCTTCCGTGTGTGTCTGAAGTCACCGTGTGCTTTCACTCTGTAGAAAAACAACACAGATAATGTCTACTGAATGACGTGACTGCCACTTCCCTGAAAGCATCCAGCTGAAAACAAATGGTGCTGAAATACTGTTTGGAGATGAGGATAAAGGAGACTGATTTTTGGACTTGAAAGATGTGTATGTGTAACTTGAAATACCATCTGATCAATGTTACCTTTCTACATTTCTTTGGCTAGCTTTAGTGATTTTTGTGCTTTGAAGTGTTAAGTGGGATACATCTAATCACCAATCTAACACAAATCTCTATATAATAAAAAAGGTACGCATATCTGGGATGTACACGTATTTTGTACCTAGTCAAAGGGAATAAATTCACTAAAGCACAGTGCAATCGCCCTAAAAAATGAACAAACAAAAACAAGACTTAGCTTTTGATTTAGAGAACAAAATTATACTGGCTTTCCTAAAGCTGTGAGATGAACATCTGCTCAGACAAAAAAACAAAAAAATGCATACAGCTTTAACTATAAGTTAACTTGATAATAATTTAAGTTAATCTGTCTGTATGAGAGCAGTATGCTGGAGGGTGGATCGACTTACTTATTACTGACACACTGTTCTGCTCCTTTAATCTTTTACTATTCAGAGAAAATGAGGAAGAAGAGTCTGGGCTGGATGAAAATATAATATTATAGTACCTAAAAATAGCTGCTGATCTTCATCCGTTGCACCATATGGCTGGAAACAAAGCATTCTGGGAGTCCAACTTGACTGTGGGTGGGAGGTAGAGTAAAGGGAGTGATGATAGTTTTCATGTTAAGTGTAATATTGTAATGTCTCGCAAGCGGAGGACGGAGGGGTTTCACTTTGCACTGATGTCACAAGGAGTCATGGCTGCCTGTTGAGAGTGAAGCTGTTGATGCTGTAATGGTGCTGGGACAACAAATAGCAAACAGTGAGAAGGATAACAAAAACAACCAGGGGGTGACAGTTCTCAACATAACACACACACACAAAAAAACAGAAGAATAAATAAAAAAGGTGATTAAAGTTGCATTTCCCACTCTTGGGGATCTGCACAAGCTCATCTCCATGTACATCTCGTGCATATTCTAAGCGCACGTGCAGGGCTGGGGGCCTGTTCTGCACATGCACAGTGGGGGATGATGATGCGGCCTGACACATTGCATGTCGTGAGCGTAGTTACCGTGCTGAGTAATGTGACATTTAAGGACTCGTGCTTTTTTCCCTTCCTTGCCTGTTTGTGGCACGCATACACAATGTCCAAGCATACACACACACACACACACACACACACACACATACATATATATATATATATATATATATATATATATATATATATACGCTCATATATGTTTGAGCTGCTATGGGGAAACTCGCCTGTGAGTTTCTCTGAGGTATCACAAGCACTGACTACATAGGATCAATCACTAAAAAAAATCTTACTGCTGGTGAACAGTAAATAGATATAAACAATGGTCAACATGGCTTAAGACACCAGAATTACTGGAATCATGTTCCCAGATAGCTGATCCTGTCTGTTTTCCAAATATTCCGGCACTACCCCCTGATGATGGGGCGGGAACACACTAATTCACTAATTCGTCTTCTTCCACTGCACCATCATCTGAAATGGTGTCTTCCAGCATCTGAGTGACTGAATGGGATCACTGTTTTCCATCATCTAGTGCTGACTTTCTATGTGATGTAATTTACATTTTTAGTAGATGATGGTAGAAGATATACCTCAGTAAGCCTGCAGTTGGGATTGGCTGCAGACCCCCCAGGAACCTCAAAGATAAGAAAGTGTTCACTCCACTGGATATGTGTTTAAGTATGGCAACTAGGTGACCATGGTGTGACTGACACAAATAGTCAAAGACTAAAGATTCTCCAAATCCACGATAGTTCATATCGTCATTTTTGTTTTTTTCAGCTTTCAAGAGAGGTGGGCTGTCTCCAACACTCAAGAAGAGAGATTGAGGTTTATGATGATGATACTGTAATGTTTGCTATTAGATGTTGTTGCCTTTTTTAACCTTTTTGCACAATGTGGTGAGCAGCACTGGTTTCAAAGATTTTTTGTTAAACCGTATGAACCACACCTGCTGCTTTGTGACCTGCTTAGAGAGTCTATGCACTCAGTCACTTAGAAGCACAGAACAAAGGAGCAACAGTGCTGGTTCGTTTTATTCAATAACAGGTGGTCACATCAAAAACTCTTTGCGTTATGGTCAAAAAGACATTATAAAAGGTTCCCAAACAAACCGCCTCTTCTGTCATGCTGCATGCCACATCCACCAGCACGTCAACAGGGTCAATCAGTACAACTAAACTCATAGGGCTTAAGTTTAAGCCTTTCAGTATAACTACAGTGACTCATTTTTAACGTCACCATGGCAAACCAGGCTGTACACTAATGCAGGTTAACTTCAGTCTTTTGAATCTGTGTATAAAGCTCACCTCTTCATGATTCATCTCTGTGGAAAAAAATAGCATCAATGCTGCATTCAGAACACATGAATGAGCGATGTGATTTAAACTGAAAGAAGAAACTACAGTACTACATTAACTGCGTATGAAGGGCAACCACTTGCAGATTCACTTTGGTTCCTATGATGATTTATTATAAAAGAGATACATGTTTGTAGCTTTTCCGAAGCACTTGTCCCTGCTAGCTATAAAATATTGCTTTCAAGAAATAGCAGGAACCTTAGAACATTATTTGAATATTAATAATAAATGAATTTTAGTCTTGGGTTGAAATTTTTCATTTGACTGACTGAAGCAATAGATTTAACTAAATTCCCATTACCTCAGCATGAGGCTAGCTTAGTGAATAGAAAATCATTTCAAATCTGCAGTGTGGTGACATAGTACTGCATCACAGAGCGGAACATTGTGTGTTAATGGCCAACACCGATAAGACTATTAACTTATTTACTGGCTATTTCCAGTATAGACTCAGCAGCAGCAATGGCATTTTTACCTTTATAATGTTTTGCATTTATTTAATTGCAAGTTCAAAAATTTTTATCATCACTTTTTATAGTTTATAAAAAGTGCTGAAACTGTCTGCAGCATACTTTTACATAATCCTACAATCAGCTTAGCATACTGTATGTATTCTATTGGAGATTATTTTATTATTTTGTGTAATGGCTTATGTGTATAACAGCAGTGTGCTGCTTCCCTATAATATTATTTCCTCCACTGAGACAAACCTTCCCATCAGAGATACACAGAATTAACATTATTATGTATTCATATACTTGATGTTGTTGTTGTTGACTTGATACTTTTCAGTCAACAAAGTTATGTTTATGTTCAGTGTTTCTCACCAAAATACATGTTGAATTAAATTTGAGGCCAGCAAAATGTTCAAAATGTTTCGGATGAGGGTAACAATGCTAAAAAGAGCTAATTAGGTTAATTGACAACAGGTCAAGAGAGATTCATCATCATGTGAAATTTAAAAACTGGTTTCATCACCTGTGGTTTGTCATATGATTAAAAGATTCAGAACATCTAGAGAAATCTCTGTACACGCAGAAAAGGCTGAAAATCTGTGATGGTTTGTGGACTAGAGGGCCCAAATGGCAGAAGGGAATGAGCAGGAGTCATGACAAAGCCAATACTAAACAGCTGGGATCTTGGCATCCTGAGGCCTGGCACATTATAAAGGAACAAGGATGGTCCTGAACTAACGACTAACTGAAATATCAATACTTACACACTATATCAAACTAGATAAACAAAATGTTCCCTTCAGAACTAAATCAACCGATTTCCTCAGGTCCAAAACACAAAAGTGACACTCAGGGTGGTAAACACAACCTTTGTCCAGACTTTTCTGGTGTATATAAATGTTGTAAGTTGTATGTAAATGTGTTGCTGTATCAAATTCAATATATACATATATTGTTAAAAAAAACAATCCAAATCACATGTCATACTGTAGTTATTATTTACTGTACTTACTGTACTATACAAATGGTGCTGTACTTCCCCAGAATCAGGCCAAATTCACACATTCACCAGGTTGGCCACAACTAACAACCTACTTTACGGGGGAAGAAGGAGTTGGCTGAGGTGTGACTATTACACCACCATAGAGACTATTCTGTTTTGATGTGAAACCAACCTGAAGGATACATTTGTGGTCTCTAACCAACTATAATCAGACTGAAGAAACTACTTGGATGAGCAGTGAAACATCTCTACCTAACAAGAAGGAGGTCCAGTTGCCATGACTCAACTTTCAGAGTACTTCAACTGGATGACTGAGAATCTTCACTGATATAAAAACTGCACTGATGGTAGAATAGCTACGTTAAGGCTAAAGTCAAAGGAAATGTTCTTACAAGCCAGAAATTTATGTTTAAAGGACATAGGAGAGAAAAGTGGGTGAAGTCAATGTCTGTAGAGTTCACTAGTACTGTGGGTCTCAAGCTTTAGCAACTAGTACTTTCCTTGATCTAGATGTCTGACCAAACTGAGCAATCAAGCAGAGAGTGTTTCTCAGGGACAGAACCAAGAACAAAAGGACACAATTTCTCTCTGGAGATGCTGCTGCAAGACAAGAGTCAGTGCTGTACCTCACAAATCTGGGTCGTACGGCAAAGTGGCCAAAGGGAGGCTACTTCAGAGAAAAAGGCACGTGACAGTAGAATGAACTTTTGTCAAATGTCATGACTGAGCCGCAATCTGACAAACAATGTGCAGAGTGCACAACTCAACAACCGTCCCTGAGACTGAGAGAGATTTAAGGGTATAAGGAATGAATCGTGGTGCCACATTAATTCTGAACTTGCTCTATCTGTTTAGCATGGAAATGAATTATCTAACAGCACAGTGACCTGAAAAAAGTTGAAGAGGACAAAAAGAGGAGGAAAAAAAAAGTCAGCGCTCATTGGCCTATTAAGAGCCCAAGCTGGAAAGAGACACACAACCTTCTAAACACTTTAAACAAGCTATTCGCAGACACTCTCCATCAAGATTAAATATATGTAAGCAAAAGAAACAACAGCAGAAAGTTCCCAGATCCACACTACCCTGAAAGACACATATTAAAAGCTGTAGTCACTGACAGAGGTGCTTTTGTATGACAAATGTCCATATATTCATTAAATACATGTCCTATACATTTGTTATTATATGAAGACAGTGACTATTAGTTTGTTCATGAATATGCATACCCAATAATGATATAGGTCATTCACTTTTCTTCTTTCAAATTAATCAAAGATCCAGGGACACCCAGGTGATAATTCAATTATATATTTATTATTGAGGTCATAGTCGTCCAGTCAGACTGGAGTGCAGTGTAATAAGAGGTGTTGGCCCCTGATGTTTTGGCCCACTGTCCAGTTCATTTTTTTTTCTGCAGTCTGAATACATTTGGGTTTGACATCCCAATATGAATATGAGACAAGATGACAAGATAATATGAGACAAAAATCTTTGTGCTTTTATTTTCAGGTGTACATCTGGATCTGATAAACAACTTAGAACATAGCCCCGTTTGTTTGAAACCAGCTATTTTTTCATGTGAGCAAAAGTATTGGAACATGTGACTGACAGGTGTGTTTTGTTGCCCAGAGGGGTACTGCACAAAAGCAGAATTAAGAAATCCAAAATAGGTAAAAGAGCATAGCTTGACCTATTCTCATATGCACATCCTGCCGTTTTCCGTTGCATGTTTGCCAAGCCAGAATAAGAAGGTAACTCAAGCCATAAGGTAATACTTTACTTTACAACTTTGGAATGGTTATTATTTATTGGTAGGTTAACACAAGGATTAATCAACTAATCAAAAAATAACCAAGATATTCATAAGAAAAATAATAACTTAGATGATTTTTTTAATGTTAAATTAATTTTAAAAAATCACACACTCACAGAGGACGTAATTACCTTCCCATAATATCATGCACCTCTGCAATCTTTACTCACACTATCAAGCTTGTGCCCATCTTATTTGAACAAAATATTAAATGAAATCCAGACAAAAGAAGAATCTAGATTCCTATTTTAGATATAGAGGGTTAAGTTGTAATCCAGTTTATCTCAATTACAAACTGCTTTTGTTCCATTACTTGGCTTCAAAGAGCATACAGCCCAGCAGGTAATTTAAGTGTATACTCAGCAAGCTGTTCAGAAAAACACCTGCGGGACACTGTATGTTCTCTCCAACTCCTGGGAACACAGTCATAGCAGAAGATGTTCGTGGCACTCAGGAAACTGCCTCAACATTGCTCACAGTCACACCAGAAGGATGAATCTTTAAGGGTGTGTCGAGCCACTTTTGCTGCTAGCAAACAACGTGGGCTCTATAATTCAACAGAGGGAAGGGGGGGCTCGGAAGTGTTTCCTTTGTGAGAAGAGACAGAAGAGACAGAGAAGAAACACTACAAATCAACGAGAAAAACAGCAAACAGCAAGAGAAGAGCAGGAGAGAGAGTGAGGGAGAAACAAGTGGAGAGTCAGCGGAAGCTAATGCAGAGGTGACACTCAGACTTGCTGAGCTAATTGCTATGATGGAGTGATCATACTCCCTTGAGCTCAGAGCAACTACAATAACACAACAAGATGAATTTTCCAATGTGAATGTGTGAAAGAACAGCAACTGTTAATACAGTTGTCATTGTGTCGGTAATGCAGGTCCAGCTTTGATTAGTGAGGTTGTTTGAATTCTTCAAATTCAAATTCTTTTTTTTTTTTTTTGCAGTTGCCATGGCAGTTGATGCCTACAATTCATGTGGTAAACCATGATTTAGCATAATCTTGACGCTGCCAGAGGAAGCAGAGGAAGTTCAACACTGTTAAACACATTGTAGCAGCAGGGGTTGCATGGTTTGGTGAAAAATTCACATAAAGGCACAGTCAGTAACAAATTAATTAAAGTCAAGATTTTAGGTTCCACGGAATCAAATTAAAACACAGCCTTTTCTGGTTTTGTAGTCACACACAACAAAATCGTTGTTGCCCCCTAGAACAGGGACATCGCGAGAAATGCGCTGTTGCATCTATGATCAACAAAGAGCACAAGCAGACTGTTTTGCCGCAGTCCCATCAGAATGTCACATCTGCTTCTAGAGAAGAAAATGCATTCGACCTGGTTTATATCTAAGTTGTTGTTGCTAATGTAAGAGTGCTCACTCACTGGCCTCTCCCAGGTGTGGAGGAGCCCACGGGAAAAATGAACAGACACGTATGGACACACTGAACAAACTTGCACACACACTCCTACACACTGCGGGAACAAGATCTGGCACCCTCGCATTAATCAATACTATCCAGTTCAACTCACAGCCATACACACACACACACACACACACACACACACACACACTCACATTCCTTACAGGGAAGCCCTGATTAAGTCATAGCAGCCTCCTTTCCTAAAATGGAGTGTTGCGTTGGAGCTGAGCTGAGCGAAGCGGAGAAGAGAAGATTATTAATAAAGGAGGACAGCCTCCGGGGAAAGACCCCTGGAGTGAGCAGTCACATGCATGGGGTACCCAGACCTCTAACTGTCTAATGTTCACAGTCGGAGCTACTGTACACAAAACTGCTTGGGGAGTTACATGAAGCACCTGTTTGCAAATGTGTTTGAGAGGACTGATGGAAAACGAAGCATCAGGACTGTGGTGATGTGCGTATTTGTATGAAATTGAGGAGGAGGAAGAAAGAGTGTGTGGGTGTATGTGTGTGTACACCAGTACATTTCATCAATCTTACTGCAGATGAAAACTCCAGTATGACTAATCCTTCCTTTGCTGAGGCATTTTTCAGAAGTAATTGATTTTTCTTATTTTTCACCAAAGGTGATGGGGAGGCATCAAAGTACAGCGTGGCCCTGCACACTCAATTTGGACAGCAAAGTCATTAAACTGAACAACTCTTGTTTTCCATGATAAAAGGAAGGTCAAAAGTAGCACACAGAGTGGACTCTTTCTGTACAAGATTGGTTGAATTCACCTTCCCAGCTACAAACAACTCTTTTCCAGCCAGGAAACTCTCTTTGACATTTTCAGTAATTTACAAACCTCAGGAGAGCAGAGGCCGAGAAAACAATGACTCAAAGATGTCACTATTCACAACCATTCCTATCAGCCTCTCATCCGACTAACTAAAACGTCTAACTAATACGTGACAAAACAATGGAGAGGGGGATGGAAGAACGAAGCAAGTGTGTGAAATCAACACAAGCACCAGGGTCCTCACAATTAAAATCAGGGAGGGAGACATAATGATGGGTATCATGGCTTGTTTCAGGTGTGGCTAGGTGGGGAAAATAATACAATTTGAGCACTTGATCAGTAGGCCTGTAATTTCATTTAACAATCAGAGAGTGCCTTCTTTTCGGTGCTACATCCTCCCAGAACGCAGGGCTCATGTGGGGTTACTTCCTTATCAGCCAGCCTTGCACTCTACTCAATGTAGAAATACACACACACACACACACACACACACACACAACGTAATGTGTACAAATACATGTACAAACTACTACATGATGAAACAATAACTAGTTAATTTAGTGATTAGCAAACTGACAAAACTATAAACACATTACAGTATCAGTGTTCAATGTATCAGTGGGTACAAAGATAGATGTCTTGCCATTAAATTCTATTCTTGGTCTTCTGTGGAGATTGCAATTCTCTTGGCAGATTATGATGTTTTAATAATCTGATCTTCACAGTAAAGAACTTCCAAGCAACATGTGGTGTGTGTTTGTGGCTGTGACATTATTGGTGAGGAGTAGCGCAACCACAGTAATTAATAAAACTGACTTTAGAGATCAGCTCAGGCGATTGTGACGGAGCCAGAACGTGTCACATGCAGTTTCTGTGAAGGTGTGGGTTAACTATGCACAATGTGAACCATAATTTGTGTAGAAATTCACGGATTATGGCCAATCTAGTTTAAAAGCCCATCTCAATTTCTGGCTGACCAAATGGGGCAAAAGTAGGTAAGATCAGAGAGGTTTTAAACCAGACAGGCTCCGTCTTCCTGATTGCTGCATTACCCTGTTTTATGTCATGAAGTAAAACCTATCATTTTAAACACTGAAACAGTTTGAAGATTTGTTTAGTTGGAAGGGTTGTGTGTGATGGTGGTGGCCGCTAAGATGAGCCTGAGGCCTTAAACACAGTTGTAGATTGAGGTATGTGACCTCCTTCCAAAACCACACTCCCAGATTTTGTTTCACTTTTTAACATGTAGTCTTCATCCTCAACCGACAAGTTTCACCACAATATTTGTCAGACTTCATGCTGCTCCCTGTGGAGCCACAGAACACTTTAAAAAAGTATTTTCACATATGCCTCCATAAAAGCATTAAACTTCAACGTGTAAAGAATTTATAGTTAAAAAAAAAAGACCCCTTACAATGACTTGAAAATTTTGCTCTGTGAAGTTGTAAGACAATATGTCTCACATTTTTATAAATTAAACAATTAATCAATAATAAAAATAATCATTAGTCACAGCCCTTAGCCCTTACACCTGCTATCACCCTACAGCTTGTACGTCTAGCTTCAAACTCCGTCCTTTCACACGTACACTGCCTTTTTAAAAGGTCAGAACAAGCATGACTCACTAAGTCTCCATGAGGGTACGTTTTATGTGTCTCATACCAGGGACAGGAGCAGAAATCACCGGAGTGAGCCAAGACTTTCAGAAAATAGAGGTTATTTAGCAAAAGCCTTGCAGTCCTCCAGAGGGTGACAGGGTCTGAAGCCACCAGGGGATATGTGCTTTAATTTTAGCACAAGCAGAGGAAAGAGCAGATACTGTATAATAAGCAGGAGAAGAGAATAAGTTGAACTTTGACCTCAGCTCCATTTATAGATGACAGCAGCAACCTTGGGTTGGTGAGAAAGGAGATTAACGATGTCCATTTTGCTTAATGAGCTCACAAGAGACCCACCCTTCTTTCTTAGGGAAGGCCAATCATGCTCCACTCAAGGTAAAAAAGACAAATGTCAGTTGATCTGCAGTGGAGCAAGCGCTTAATCCTCCCTTGTACACATCAATTATAACAAGACTGAACATCTAAGTTCTAAACATTACTTCTGTCCCTGCCTAAAAATAGCTACAAACATGGTGATAATTTTAATCCATACAAGCATTGTCCAATGAGAACAAGCTGGATTACACAACAAAGCCAGGTTACAAATGGCATGAATGCATGTTTTATTGTTATGGTCAACTACACATACAGGAGTCAATTTCAACCTTTTTAACAGGACTAAGCGTGTTTTAACTTCACAAATGAAGCATCCTCACATAATATTCTTCAGTGCCTCTAACAGAAGTTGCCAGCTGATAAGATAAAAGGTAGCCATGGAAACAGGGATTTTTTATTTTTTTTTCTGAGATGTGGCCACCAAAGCAAAAAACAAGAGGGAAACACAGAGGAAGGGAATGGGAGAGATGAGGAAAGAGATGGTGTGAAACAAAGAGGGAAAAGCTTGGTGGATGGAGTGAGAATGAAACCTGCAGAATCCTAAAAAAAAGTGACGAAGGGTGTAAAAACCGCTGAGGCAGCCAGAGAGCCACTGCCTGCTGTGGCCTGCACTCATGGGAAATCATCTGACCTCACAATCTGGGTTACCCCACATTAAAGAAGAACGAGAAGTGGAACCAGTAAAGGTAGAAAGACAGTGTATGCGGAGTGATCATTTGTTTCCCACTTTAACTTTTTTTTGCCCCCATCTCTCTTTCTGTGTTCTGAAAGGAGGGGCAAAAGGGTGGCTGCTCTCTTTTTTTCATCTTGTCTCTGTTTTACCTGGAGCTGTGCAGTTCTTAGGTCCTTCACTCTCTGTTTCCTCCAGGCTGCTGTTGTCCATTTCCTGCAGTAGCCTCCTTCCTCCCCGTGTCTCCTGTTCCTCGTTGCTCCGGATGGAGACATCAAAACCTGGTATGTCAGAATAAAAGTTGACTTGCAAAATAAATTCAATGTACATTTCAGTGTAGCTACAACATCTAAATGTCAAATACAATTCTGTATCTTCTTTAAATTACAATAGGACAAGAGGAGATTGTAAAGCCAGTCATGACAACACGAAGATGTGAAATGTTAATTTGGCAAATCTGAGGTGATATTTCACAGTCTAGATGCTAAGTATTAGGACAGTGACACATTTTTAATTGTTCTGTAATTATGCAACTATCATGTCTCAGCTTTAAAGAAACAATATGTAATATGTTTAGTGAGCTAAGATATGAAATGACCATAAAAAGTCATCAGAGATTAAAGAAAATATTGGAAATATTGGCTTCTGCAGTTTGGTTCATATTTTTGGGGGTTTTTTTTGTTTGTTTGTTTGTTTTTCTTTAAGGGTTGGGGGGTCTCAAAATACGTCTGACATCTGTACTGTCCCTAAACACAGCGCATTGTAACAGCAGCTGATATACTGCTTACAAAGGCAAATGATGGGTCCTCTTAGAATTAGGGGGCATCCAGGAGTATAATACACAGGAGACTTCAGCATGAGAGAGGCTCCACCACTTACTGGCTAATGCTGTCATGCTGATATACTTTAACATTAAGTGCAAATCACTCACAGCGGACGAATGGACAGGCCTCAGCTGTTTACTACCTTGGCAAAACCCAGTGTAACAGAACTTAGTTATTACAACACACGTTAGAGCGAATTTACATATGTGAGTCCTTTTTTGCCCTCACTGACTTCACTTCAGGTCGGTGAGTTTACTTCATAACTGACATCTGCATCAGGCTGTGTGACAGTGAAAAACAATCTGCTGAGTTTGTTATCTGTTGAATTGAGCAATATGTTACCGAGACGTGAAAAGTAGCAGCTCTACCTACAGCGTTTATCTTCGGAATAATAGGATAACATGGTTTTGGCCTCTGTACATAGCAAGTTATACATCTAGCAAGACTGACAGATGAATAAAAACACTACAAATGTATACATTAGTTGATCAACTTACAATGCAGAACTTTTCATCGCTTGCAAAATTTTAACTTTGTGCTAATATTCATGTAGGTTCAGTGTCCTCAACCTGGCAACATGCATTTTGAGTCTGGAGAAGAGGGGGCTGGGGGGCAACATTCTCTCAGACATTTTGAATTTAAACTCTACCTATAATTGCTTCCTATCAGTGCTACATATATTTAATTTCTAATGTCTTAATCAGCAGGTGTGTTTCGATAAAAAAAAAGCTGTGTGGCCCTAATGTTAACGGCTCAAAAGTAATTGGACACAAGGCTACTACATTCACGAGGAATGGTAAAGGCACTGTTTACAGACATGAACAATCTTGACTGTGTTTTATCAACTTAGAAATGTTTTGCTTGTTGATATTTGTGAATTTGGTGACGATCAGATCACATTTCATGGCCAATTTATGCAGAAATCCAGGAGATTACAAACAGTATCATTACTTTTTCTCACAACTGTAAATATCTTGAGCAGCTGTGTGTTGTTACAACATCAGCGCAATCACAAAAGAGCTGATTGAGAACTGAGAGTTGCTGTTCAGATTGAGTTAAAAATCTCAGTTATCTTGAGGAGTAAAATGAAAAGATTAAGGCTCAAAAGGTGCAAAAACCTGTCAGTGAGATATCAAAAAACAGTTGGTTTGTCAATATCATCATTTGGGTACATTTTTAAAAAGCAGGTGTGCGCTGACTCGTCCCAGAGGGAACTAGCAGAATTCTGGAACAAAACTGTATGGACTGATTACAAAGATATCAAAAGATTAGTAAGTGATAGAAAGTGGAAAAAAAGGAAAGGTTTCTGACCCAATACACCACCTCATCAT
Organism: Anabas testudineus; assembly: GCF_900324465.2. Classification (NCBI taxonomy): domain Eukaryota; kingdom Metazoa; phylum Chordata; class Actinopteri; order Anabantiformes; family Anabantidae; genus Anabas; species Anabas testudineus. The sequence goes on from NC_046610.1 coordinate 24,568,633, forward strand.
GATGCTGGTCCTGTTATGACTTGGGCATATACAGTAGTATGGCAATTACTATTTAACAGCTTATGAAGAAACACTGTTCAGCCAAATGCATCAATAGTCTCGATAAGGTAGAAGATCATCAAGTCAATTTCACTGTGTTCCCCTTGTTCAAGGCAGAGAGATCCCACAGCAACAACAGGTCTTTTCGGAAAACTGAAAGATACTCTGTTGATGTTGTTGATCCTTACACCACACAGGCACTGTACAGAATTAGCCTGATTGAAGCCCTAATTTAGATGCGCCCAGCTGGTTCGACTGGTGTTTGACATTCAGTGTGAGGACGTTCCCAGTACCTGATTCATCAGCTGAAAAATCTACTATCATGCTACAAAACAATTGGTTGGATTTCTGGCCTATCAGATTATATCTATACTAGATATTTTATTTTTCTGCATGGCTCCTGTGAAAATGTATACACAGAAAAGACTTTGTTTTATTTTTCTGGAGTAGTATATTTTAAATGTTATGGCTAAACACAGTACTGTCTGCACAATTTTCAACCATCTGAAGCTCGATATTATTCTTTTATTTCCCTTTTCTTGTTCTTTTATCAACACTAAGGATAAAGCCATTTTTCTTAATTCATATTTTTATTTCTATTTGAAAATTCTATTTTTGTAATTTACTTGTACTCCAGTTTGGCAGACATATAAGCAATTCACTGCATATCATACTATCTTTAGCTATGTATGTGACAAATAAATTGAAAATGAAATTGAAAATTTGAAATACTGCATAAACCCAACCAGAGCCCTGTGCTGATGTTCAGCGTGAGCTCCACATGAGCAGCCGAATGACTCGTACAGTGCAAGCTGGGAAGTCAGAGGTTCTGGCTGAGCGTGAAGGTCAATGAAAACATGTAGTTTGAGTTAACACATCACACACGATTAACAACAGTTGTCTGTCAGTCTGGATAATGTAATATGTTGCTGCCAGTGGTTTCACTCTGTTCCGCTGATCAACAGGGGGAGGTCACAAGCCAACACAGCAATGTGCCAGAAGAATTGAGGAAGAAAATCACTAATAAAGGCAGAGTATGGCTGAACGGGCTTGCAGTTTTTCAACAAAATTACACATTCTGGTTCCAAAAAAGTACTGACCAAAGATTTTCAATACATTGTGGTAATGTCTTAGTGACCTCTTATGCACAGCAGAGAACCCTGAGACCAATTAAGTCTCATGGAAACACAAAAATGAATACAGATAAATATTTCCTTGATTAATTGGGTCTTTAGTAAGATGTTTGTGTCTTAAACGGTGCAGGTAGCAAAGTGTTTCTCTTTGTTTTAAGTTAATGACCAGGTTTGTGTTCTCTTGACTTTTTATGTAATCGTGGGGTAGTGAACAGCTGGAGCAGTGCACAACAGATGTGTCAGTTTGGAATCCCCTCCCCCCAATTCATCCATTGAAGGGGAATTTCATGATTTTCCAAAACAAAATCCTCTTGGGGGGTGGTAATAGTGCAGCGCACAAAGCGTGGCTCCCACTGTGGCTACATCTGCACATTCTTCAAGAAAGCAGCAACACCACTGAATTCATTTCATACTTCACAGAGCCCAGCAGGAGAAATCTGCCCTGTCCACCCTGCCAACCACAAGTCTGGCCTAAAGAGGGAATCAAACAGAAACCGCCCAGTTATTCAATAGTCCTCAGGGCATAGGTGAACTTCTCACCTGGTCTCACCTTCACTGCACCACACACACAGCAGCTACAGCAGCAGCGAGGTTTTGCGTGCCAGCACTGTTCACTCCCTGCTCCCATCTTTCGCTATCTTAGCACACGGAGAGGAGGAGAGGAGTGTAGAAATGATTAATGTGCCACTGTGAGGAGGTGTCGAGAGCTCCGTTTCCAGCTCCACATCACGCTCAATTTAGCAGAACTTCGTTAGGCGCATCATAAATAATGCACTTTAATTGATATTCCAGCGAGTTGATTAAGAGTTAACAATAAAATAGTGGTGACAAGGGAAGTGCATTAAATGCCCTGGTGTTGTCTCTTGTCTCATCTCATGCAGAGTGCGGCACTGTTGTCCTTCCATGTAACCAGGAAACACAGTGGGGAAGAAAGAAGAGAAAAAATGAATTCCACTGATGATGTACAAGTCATGAGTGTATGAATATTCATACAGGCCTTCTGTCCATGGAAAGAGATAAATACATCTCACTTTAGCTGACGCTGACTCAGTAATCAAGTGGAGTGTTGGGGGCAGAGTCAAAGATAGATAAAAAGAGAAGTAGAGGAGCATGCATCTATCAAGTCAAGTGGTTCATGTTTGCTGTTAGGGAGCACTGCAGTTATTTGTCATCACGGTGTCATTTAATTGCGTTGAAAATACTAATCATCTGACAGACAAGCCAGAGACAAGATAGTACGGCTTTAAAGTAAAGTTATTGTGAGGGCGAGAGACACTGTGCAGCCATTTCCAGGAACCCAAAGAGGTGTGGGCCTATACCCAGGGGTTCATTGCCCTGATTTCACTTCTCTGCAGCTGAAGCACCTGAACATGAAGAAGATCAGATGAATTCCCAATGTAGGCTCCTGTGTACCTCCATGACACTGCTGACAACTAACTGTTTGGTCACGTACAACTAGTTCTATAAATTATATGCAGCACCTTTGTTTGTACACTAATGTCTGGGATCATTTGTTAAAAACTGAAGAAATGTGCAAGAATAGGACAAAACTTTCATTCAATCATTACAGTCACTGACACAATATGGCATCATGAAATGTGACAACCAAACAGAAATGAAGCAAACTGTCCTGTCATTTAGCATGAATGAAATCATACAGTGCTTTTAATTACGGTGTTTGTTTTTTTTTTTTTTTTTATAAATTACTAAACTATGGCGTTAACGTATTTTACCGCTAACGCTGTGTTTGACGACAAAAAGGCACTAAATGAACCCAGTACACGTCCAAGCTAACTGCTAACGTCCCAGCGCCGCGAACAGGAGCCGAACAAGCGGCGAGATCCTCACCTGAATTTTCCGCTAAGTAGGAAAAGCCCTTCACGACCAGCAGCAAGCCGCCGAACAGACATATCTGGATTACAACCAACTCCTTTCGCCTTTTCCGCCTCGCTTTGACCTTCTTCTGGTTCGACATCACTTGCGTCGGCCGATTCCGGAGCAGGATGCCCGGCAGAGACGTCCCCTCTCCCGCTGCCACATCCATGCGGATTCCCGAAGTGGAAGAGCAGAGCAGGCTCCTCTGGTTCCCGGGGAACGAACTTCTCTCCGGGGAGCACACGAAAAGTACGGTGAGGGTTCACAGAGGGGAGAGCGGGGAGCGAGCTTCTCTCTTTTCTTTTTTTCTTAAAGTTGGTTAATGGGTACCGCTGGGATGCTGCGAGCCCTCTGCCTGTGTCATGTTGAAGTGTGGCTTTGGAAGAGGAAGAGGAAGAGGAAGAGGAAGGCTGCACGAGCTCTCCATGGATACGTCCGTCTGATGAGAGCCGGGCCATGCACGCGCACACAGTGAAGCCCACGTGCAAGCGTGTGTGTGTGTGTGTGTGTTTACCGACAATAAAAAAAATAATTATTTCATATATGTCACGTACAGTAAAAAATTAAATCTAATAAATGGCCACACATAAAAGACCCCGGTTGCTGTGTACTTCCTGATGATTGTTTTTGTTTTTGAATGTACTACAGCAGTGTTTAAAGCTGCAGTCATTCATTTGTAAACACCACTCCAGAAATCATACATGTTCTTGCAGCTTTAATAGAAGGAAACAAAAATAAATATATGGTAACAAAAATGTATACCAGTGGATAAAAGAAAGTCAAATAAATACACACCATCCACCCACAAAATAACTATTATAAGCTATTTTTGTACTGTACACTACATTACAAAACACATACATGTCAAATCAGTCACAATAATTCCAGAGTGGACATTACTATTTGCTAATATTTCTATTGCAAGTATGCATTATACAATAAATATACATATTTATTTTACAGTATGGACTTCAATATCACCAGTTGTTTTCCCACGCAATTCTCCGGTATCTGCAAACAGCAAAACAGGAAGAGATACCCGGCATGCAACCGGCAGTGTGTTGTCAAGAAGCGGCATCTCAACGCTTCCACCATATGACAATGGTCTGTGACGGCACAAAGACCTCTGGCAGCACACTCCTGAGCTTTTTACATAAAATATAAATAAAGGAACAAATGAATCTAAAAGAAGGTGGAGAAATATTCCCAACTAGAAAATGATATTTTACATGTATGTCAGTGTGATTGTCTGTGAGCTGACACTCGTTTCATTACATGTAAGTATAATTGTTTTAAAAAATATTGATTTGATTTGGTAAGTGCATTTTGAAAAGTGCATCACTGTGCCAGATTTCAAGCTATGAATTACACCCTTTGTCAAATAAGAACATGTAAAAGTGCATATGATGCATTTGGATACACTTCCAAGATAATGAGTTGGCAAACAGGAAAAGAAAGGGGAGAGGGGAAGAGAAAGGAAAGATACAAGCAGTACATTGTTTGTTGTCCTTCTCATTAACCTCTTCTGGTAAAGCCTTTTAGTGATCATACAGCAGCCTGCACATGTAATACAATTACACATTATGTTGCTGAAAAATAATACGAAGTTCTATTTGCAAAGCCTCATTGGTTTTCTACAAGGAGTGATTTTACACTAATACCTCTCTCTAATTCAAACATACACAAACTCAGTGGCCAGCAGCCAAACACTACAGTAAGGCCTTCCAGGCCAACAACTTCTATAAATAATAACAGTAATAATGTTATCACTCTGAAATGTGTCAATACTTCAGCCAAAAATGAATTCCCTTCCCTCTGAACATGTATTAAGACCATTTCTGTTTTGGTCTAAAATAAGAGTTGGAACACTCACTGAAACAAATCATTCACCAAGCAAGGGACGGATTAAATGTAGGTTTTGTTTTTTTGGTTACACAACAGTAGTTAGGTCATATGGATTGATTTCACTTGTGCCTGCCTGTACATGCTGTCTACTCACTGAAATCTGTGTCCACACAACAGAGACTGATCATAGATCCCACTGTGTGTCTGTCATTCCTGATGGCTTGTACACAACGCTTTGAGTGAATTTTAGGATAATGGGGAAATACTTCATCAAGGCCATGTGGGTTTCTTTATTGTTGGGCCTGAAGTTTCATATAAATAGCACTGGAAACTTTCCAGCAAGAATGGAAAAAGTGGTCAGGGCTCTAGGCAGCTAGATCAACTGTGCCTGTTTAACCCTTTGAAGTATGGGGCTACAAAAGAGCGAATATAAAACAAGGACAGCAGCCAAAAAAGCAGGCATGTGACTCAGAGATAGCTGTCGTATTTTGAAGGCAAATGATCCAACTTAATGTGTCCAGTAAAACTTTTTTTCAAATCAGATGACCATGACCTATTTTCATAGCATCATATCGAGAACTCCAGTGGGTACCTAGACGAGTGGATGCCTTAAAAGTTGCCATGAAAGCTGGCCCGTCTAACTTGCAAATCCAGCTTGAAGTGGGCATGGAGTTTCTAAACAAGATAAATTCCAACCTCTCAGAGGCACACAAAAGAAAAAGAAACGTGAGGGGAAAAGGGAGGAGGAAGAAGGAAGGGATGGGGAGGTGGGGGCAACAAATTAAATCCAGTTAAATTGTTTTTCCATAGCCAGTGGGCTTGGCAAAGGACTCACTGACACACAATCACACACACAATCACACACACAATCACACACACACACACAACATGTAAGATAAGTCATAGAGACGTCAAACCAGAAACAGCGTAGCTTCAGATGTAAGGGAATGTCTGGAATTTAACCCACTTTCCCATATCCGACTAACACCACTCCCACTGCCTTGCTCCACAGCTCAGGGTGTCCACAAAGACAAACAAACCAATGTGTTGTTTAGAAGCACACAGGTGAGTCCATCGATATACAAACCTTGAACATCTGCCCCCCTCAACACTCCATATTCTCAACCCTTTGCTTTGATCAATTGCAGCCCGCTCACATATTTGGTACAGAACATCAATAATCCAAGGCCCAACAGAATACTTCCTCCTCTCTTACTGTCACTGCAGAGGAGAGCTGCTGTTATAGCCCAATTTGAAGCAGCACTAAGCCTACCTAGCCGACATATTTGGGTCACGTTTTCCTACTCTAAGAACTCCCAAGTCCGGGCTACAGCAGCTTCTCCTGCTCTGCTGCTGCTCTCCAACACAACGTGGAGAAACCTCAGCTCAGCACCATTGGAGAGAGAAAGAGCAATAACGAGCAGTGGTAGTATACGGCATTGTTGGCCAGGAATAGCTTGCTTAAAAAATAAATAAAGTTATAAAGTTAAAGTTGGGATAGTATAGCAGACCAGGTGGTGATGCTAAAAGAAGAAATAAGGACAACCTTGCTTTTGCATCACATACAACTGCGGAAAAATATACACAAACACAGCAAAGGTCACTTTTTCTATTGACAGCTTTATAAAATGACAACAAAGTGTACATTCAGATCTGTCAAAACGACAACAGGACAGTGTAATAATCAAAAACATTAGCTAGTAGATGTTTGTCAGATCAGAGTCTAGCCCAGCCACACTGGTGTCGATGTTCGCTGACAGTGAAGCACAGCTGGCCCCTCTCCAGGGAGCTCAAATACAGATAATTGAGACAAACTGACTTGTAGTCACTAAGCTGAAGCTACTCCATCCAAGAGTGAAAATCGACTACAGCTGAAGCCAGCAGTATGGCACTATCTCTCCCTGCAGCCGCAATGATTTCTGGGTATAGAGGAGAGATGAAACAAGAAACAGTTTGAGACATACTGGCAACACTTGAAGGGTAAAGTCCCACTGAAATCATGGTTAGTCATTGGTTTTTTCTGTCAAATATAATGTCAAAGTCATTTTCAAATATTCCAAGGAACAAAGGAATAATTTAGTTATGGTGCAACACACAGTATGAGTCTGTGTTTGTAGCAGGAAAATGGGATATTAGAAATTATGTTATCTGGGTTTTCAGTGTTGGTTTTATCTATAAAATATTTTTCCTGCTAACCTGTTTATTTTTTTTCAAAGGCCATTAGTCCTGTGTGCTGGAGCAATGTCAGTTGAACTTTTAAACATACGTTCTATGATTGCAACTGTGTTAATAATGAGGTGTCACTGGTGCGGTAAATATGCTGAGGCTGTTACATTATCTTTGTCCTCATGTTCTTGTAGTGCACTATGAGACAAGGACTTGGAGCTGAGCTATGCTTCAGGGTCAGCGCCGTGTCTCTGAGCAGAGATTTAATGGGAACAGCGGGCTGAGAGTGAGACAGGCATGGAGAATCAGAGAGAGAATGCAGCACTGACTAAAAAAGCAGTGGGAAAAAAAATCAGAGTAAGAGAGCACAGAAAGCTACTGGGCCAGTGTCGTGTTGCTGACGTCTGTTCCATCCCATGTCACCCAAGTTCCCTTTCTGTGCACCCTTATTTAATCTCCCTTCACAGAGCTAAGAAAAATACAAACTGCGTTGTGGCTAGACATCCTCTTTGCTACTTTTTTTTACGCCTTAGCTGGTCCTGTGTAATTGTGAAGGAGAGAGGAGAAGGACACCAGCAAGGGGATGATGTCCTGCAACACAACGAAAGAATCCTGCTGACCTCCAAACAGAAAAGAAGACAGTCCAAAATAAGGTGCAGGAGTCACTGAGGATTGAAGCCTTCCTGAGGAAACTGGGCTCATCTTCATGTCCCCACCTGCATAAGAGAAAACAGGATTGCCATTGTTATTTGTGTTGTCTAACAAATTAGTTACAACTTCTGCCTTTAAAGCTGCATCAAATATGTTTTGGACCACTTCATGCTGTGTATATATGCAAAGAATGAAGCTCAATTTATGCTTCTGCTTCTAATCTACACAGCATAGGCATCATGTAGGTGAGGACCCTACAAACACTGTAGCCTGACATGTGCCCACTCAGAAACATAAGTATGAGTTGTGATTAGTGCACTAGGTAGCATTGCAGTGGCTGTACAGACTACGTTCTCTGACGACAGTACTTTCTGCTGCTCAACATCTATTAGCTCCAAGTCCAACATGATGCACTCAGTTTCAACATGAGCTTCAGTCATTATTGTTTGTAGTAAAGCCAAAAAAAAAAAAAAAAAAAAAGCTCACTTCAGTGGCGAAGAAGCTCCACACACTCAATACCACAGCTATGACCGGTGTAATTGCAGATTGACGCAGACACGCCAGCAAGATGTATAAATGCTCACAATGGCATAGACCAGACTGTAGGCTCTGCAAAGGCAGCAGCATTAATGAAGCTTAAGACTGTAGGCCGTATTAAATATAAAAGGCAAAACCAAGGCAAGCGCATAAAATTTTTAAAATGAAAGTTACATCTACTCTGAATCCACCTCTAATCAGTCTCTAATAGGTCATTTGCAAACAATTACAAAGGCAATTGTGAATGTGGGTTGGAAATTGCTCACAGCAGCCTGAAGAGCAGCAGGAACCTCCGTGTAAGCTGTTTATATCAAAATTAGAACACTGCAGACGGGAAGGAAGGGCGACCAGAGAAGATAATGGAGGACTGCCACAAATTACTCATTCTGTAGAAGAAAAAGTGCACACTGCTCATGTTTAAAGGAACAATATGTAGCGCTGACATCAAGCACTAAAAGGGTTACAGCTGTCCAAGTTCACAGTATTGGACATAATACTGTCTCAGTCCAACAGTCCTCCCCGGCAAGAGGACTCTGAATTTACCACAGCAAAAGCTAAAGCCATTTTCCTGAAAACAAACGCCCACTGATCTGAAAATACACACTCTGTAGTTGGACATACTACTTTCCAAGTTCCTGATAACATATTGCTCAATTTAAATATGTTTTAAATTAATATGTTTTAAATACAAATGTACGATTAATTTCAATTTCAATCCTTGTTGCAGAACTCAGTTGTGAAGTAGTCAAGTGGAGTAAAAAGAGACCCATGAACCAACATGAAAAAATCCTCACAGTGGAGGTAGCATCATTATTTTGGGCCACTTTGATGCCTCAGAGTCTGGACCGCTTGCCATTGTGGAGGTGGGAAAGAATTCCCAAATTTATCAAGGTATCCAACCGTATATTGTCAGCATGACACCAGGTGAAGCTCAGTTGAAGATGGGTGAGGCAGTAGGACAATGACCCTAAACATCAATCTAAATCTACTACAAAGGCATAAAATCCAGCAACAGAGTCAAGCGAGCAAGCACTTTGTCTGACATGTTCCCTTACATGCAGATTTCCCACCTTTACTCCCACCATAACACAAGGCTTTTTACAGAAAGGCTAAGTGGTCCCACCCATCCAACACACCCAAATATGGAAAAACAATTAAGCCTTTTCAGACATTGCTTCTTGTTTCCCCTTTCCCCCACTCTCTCCAATATCTGTAGTCTGCAAGACAAGAAGGCCTTATGTAACAAGGAGCTGAAGATTCTAAGTCTCAGGGTACATATGTTTTTACCCAGCATGCATTTAGGGATTACAATGCAAGGCCCTCTGTGGTAGAAGAGGTTGGTGTAGGACAATAGAACTTCAAGGTCCCACACGGATGAGGTGCGAGTGTGTTTACGGTGTTGTTAAACAAGTGGACAAAACAATGCTACACACCTCAGTGTTGAATTGTAACAATCTCACATTTGCTTCTATCTGTGTGTAACTCGCTGTACACATGCCCGTGAGAAAAGACTGAAAATGCAATGCCAGTTTGACGGCGTATCCAATAATGTGCGTGCCTGCCAGAGAGTTCACGCAGGGAGAGGAGCTGTGCCACAGGAGCCAGCAGCAGCAGCAGCCTCAGCAGGGAGAGCACGAGGGGACACGGAGAGAGCTGACTCAATACCTCCCCATCTCTGTTCTCCCAGAACTCGTCTGTTTTTGCACTAGTAAACAAATACTGAAGGCAAATAAGAGCAAACTCCTAGTCCCCTCCAACCTCCTCTTCTCCCCCCAACCCTCCTAATATCTGCAATATGAGCCACAGAATGAGAAAAAAAACAGGTCTGTCTCTCATGAGCGTTGCCGAGTTTCACCGCAGTGTCAACAATAACAAAGACAGAAGGAGACAGAGATGTTGAGCGGGCCGTTACTGCTTCTCACTGCACATTTTAAGATGCAACATTGCACATGACACACTACACTAATATAATTAATGAGAGACAACTATTTTTGGGGCGACTGTATTTGTTGACAGTGCAAAAGACAAACCAAAAAAAGACGCAGCTGAACATTTTCTGAATATAGCTCATTTCTCAGGTTATCAAGTCTCTGAGGATTCCTGCAAATTTCAAAGTCAAACTGTCCCCAAGAGATTTTTACATCATCTGCCACAGAATTCAGTGGCAGAACCATTACCAGATACCATGTTTTATGTACACTAAAAATGTTGCATAAGAAAAACAGTTATAGAGCGAGTGACCGATTTCATACTTAGATTGTACTTGAAGCATTAGCTTATGAATTAAACACAAGAAATCCTGAAATGACTGAAACTGTAATTTACATACTGTATGCAAAACATTTTGCAAAGTGTCCATATTGTAATCAAAAATCTAGGGGGACGGTCTGATGATGATGAGGGTTGCTCAGGATTTTCCCTCTTTATCTTCATGAGGGTCACTCACCACATTTAGTTCTTTGTTAAAGCGGCACTTATCAGTCTTTTTCTCCTATGTGTAATGTCAACATGCAGTGTCTACAACACAAGAATAGCGTAAACAGCACATAGAGTCTTGCGTGAACCTTGCACAAGAGTCTTGCTCATGTTCTATGAATCTGTTTTTATCTGTATGATTAAGTTCAAAAACACAAACAACGTTAGTTAGATACTTTAACCCCAGCTCTATAGAATATACAGACAAAGGCCTAGCGGTAGCACTGGAAACTAGATTGCTTAAGCTGTGACATATCTCTCTATTTTCTGTGGGAATACTGCAGCTTTGGTATTGTGCACAGTGGAGCATTTATCTGTTTAAACCCGGTTCTTTTCCTCAGGAGGGAGTGGAGACCTACTGTACTGTTCAAAAGTCTTAGGCACCATTACATTTGTCTGGCATTTGGCAGTGCTATTATAACTACATACCTATTTATATTGTAGTCACTTGATTAGAATTCAGCTAGTGTACATAGGAAATATGTTCACAGTGATAAGAAAACACAAAAATATCAGAATAAACATTGTTTTAACACTATGTAGGCTAAAGTGACAAATAATAGAGGAAGTAGTAGAGGAATCTGGAAAGGTCAAGGACTTAAAATAAAGAGAAATAAATACTGGTCATCGTTCATAAAAGAACAAAGCAAATGGTGCCCAATGGTGCAAAGTACTGTAAATTAAGATTCAAAAGAATAAATAACACTGCTCTTCATCTGCTAGGCAACAGTTCTGTAACACATTATATTATATAATTTGTTAAAATAATATGTTAAAATGTGTTTTCAGCATGTGCAGCTACAAAGTGACCCAAAAAACATTAACGTTGCAGTTAGAATATTAATAATTTAATTAAGCTTACGAAGCACATTTAACATTTCATGTTTATATTATGGCTGAAAATTTTTTCATTTCATTTAAACTGTGCCCATGTATGCGTTCGTGTTCTAGGTTTCCTCAACCTGATTACTTAGGGCTCCCTCTCTGAAGACACGTCACCCTCTGCTCCACTACTGGCGTTGGGGTCCTGTCTGGAACGCAAGGCGCCCTTCTCCCTGCCAGACTCTGAGGGACCCTTGGAGCGTGTCTTCTCCTTCCTCTGCTGCTGCTTCTCGAGCTTTGACAGCTGTGGAAAATAAATGAGGCAAGAAAAGCCTAGGTCAAAAATCTATTTTTCATCTTACACCTCAGCTTACGATCATGTCACAGGTGATGACAAAAACATCTATCTACAGGATACACAACATGAATAGTCTTAAACCCATATTATATTATATCATTTGATAAAGTAATATGTTAAGTTGTGCTTTCAACATGTGCAGCTACAAAGGTCAACATCCACAGTCCTTGCACTGTGAAAATTGTATTTAAATGAGTATCTTGAATTAATATGCGGCTTCAGCACTCTGAGTTAGTTAAGTTAAAGTTGTTTTACTATACAGTTCCACTTTTTGTTGCCCTGCTATTTTACTAACAAAAACATACTAGAAGAAACTTTTAAAATTGCTGGATTTTTGGAGGATATTCACTTAATACCATTAATTTGAAGGTCTTATGTTTAAAAACATTATACATTTTTTACACAGATGGGGCTGTGTGAATTTTGAACCCTCTTACTTACATTAGAAGCATATTTTGAAGGGATCTCTATTTTAGAGCGCTAGTATAGACAAGAGGACTGATTACAGCAAGTCAAACCTGTTTTGTGTTCATATGAACACAAAATAATGAATAGTAGAATATCTCTTAAAAGACTTGATAATGAAAGCCAAACCATTTTTCCCTAATTATTGTTGAACATAAACAAAAACTGCTTATTACAGTGTGATATTCACATTTTTATCACGCAAGTCTCTTTATTTAAGAACTGTAGAACTGTAAACCAGTAAAATACATGTTGAGAACATCAGCTTCGGCTGAACTGTAGCTGAAACTTTATCCTTGGCTCAGTGGACTGAGACATTCAATATAAACATGCTGCATCATGACTTGCAGATCATGACCTTTGCAGTATGTTCAGTATTCACCCCGAGGTCCTAACATGCATGTGAATTAGTGTAATGTAATTAAACTGAGAGGGATGAACACATCAGTGCTGCAGAACAACACTCACTGACTCGTCTTTGTGAATACACGATCCCTTCTATTCTTTCCCCATTTGATGCTATTCTGCGCTGTCATAAGATCACTTCAATGAGTCTATTGTTGTGTCTGCATGGGCTGCCTCTCACACAATCCATAATAGCCCTTCACAATGCCACTCAGATCGACTAGTCACTGCTCCAATCAAACCTGCTCCTCCTTCATTCTCACTGTATTTTTCACAGCCCATGATTCACCACAGCAGTGATGATGAAGCGGCTATGCTACCCGTCAGCTGAAAATGGCCTGTAAACACAGATGCTAAAACTTTCATGGCTGCTGAGGAAATATTTATAAACTAAATGTCATCTTAAAAATCCAAAGCATTGCATAAGACATTACATTATTCAGAGAGCACAAAAAATGTTCTGTGTTATTCCCATTTCAACCCATCAACATGCTGTAATATCAAAGTCGCCCTACAATCTTTATAGATAACATAACATAACATAACATAACATAACATAACATAACATAACATAACATAACATAACATAACATAACATAACATAACATAACATAACATAACATAACATAACAAAACATGTAGTGCATAGAAACCAGGTGAGACATATGTCAGAATACACACTGGGCACTGCTTCAAAGCCTTTTAAACTCTAATATTAAAGCCACAGTCAAACCCCAGACATTGAAAAACAGATAAAATCCTGACTTAACATGATCAAATGTTACATAATTTCTGTGTATGTTGGGTTTCAGGCAAAAGCCCAAAGCAAAATGCACAAATAGTCAGGTGAACAAACAAAAAATGCTTCGGCCTCTCAGCCCTGATTCATGGAAAGAAAGGAACAGTGTCTGTTGGCCATTCCTTCATTTCCTCCTCCGTGCCAAGCTTAGCCTATTGGCTGGCCTTTTATCCCTCATGTTCAGCCTTGGCTTTGGCTCCTCGGTCCCCACAGCAAAGCATCCCAAACAGACAAGATTAAAATTCTGAGGACTGCTTAATATCCCTTTGGGCAAGCCAGCCAAGCCCACCAAAGGGAGAGCAGCCAAAGCCGGACCCAAGCCAAAGCATAAGGACATTGGCTGCTTTTCACGGAAGTGACCAGAATCGATTCCGGAAGATGAATTTATGAAGTTGTTTCAAATGTCTGGGATAAAGGGCTGATGGAGGTGTAACCCTGTTACAGAGATGCTAGGAACTATTACAGCATATCTCTATCACCTACATTTTCTTCAAATGATCAATATCCCTATGGGACACATTTGAATGCTTTTCGCTGTCCTTATATTGTTTATCTGGTGATGTCATAAGATCAAAACTGCAATTTGCCTGTTAATTAGATTAATTAGAATTAGAAGAGTCACAACTCACAGTGAGCATGGTAGCTTGCTGAATTTAGCATTTAGCACAATGCACCGCTGTGCCCAAGTAATATCCTCACAAAAGGGGCTAGCATGGCTGTACCCACAGTGCATAACAGTAACGACTGCCTGTTAGCACAAATTACATATGATTTTGTTGCACAGTTGAAGAATAAATTTTCATAGCAGTATCCTAGTTTGATTTTGGTTTTATGAGGCACAGATTATAGTGCAAGAGTGCTGGGAGCAGCCCTCGACAGCCCTGACAGTGACTGGGACTGCAAAGGGTGAGCATGAAGAGCAAGCAAGCATCCCAAAGTCTCTGCATGTGGGACTATGCTGGGATTCATCTGAAGCCCACACATAACACCCTGGCGCCCTCACAATGCACACAGATACATCTGACATACCAAACAGAGGGGATTGAGCTTCACAGTGGGGGTGACTGAGTGGGAACACAGTGAATCAGGCCCAGTGTACAAATCTATGAAGGAGGTCACATGATTGTTATTCTCTGGGTTGACTAAGTTCTTTTGTCTACACTTGCAAATACACCTTAAATAACTCATTATTTTCTATTAGCATTTAGCTTGTGGTAGTTTGCCTTCAGTGCATGCTCTGTGGAAGAAGCAGTGGATGTTTTCTAAAGTACTGATTACTATATGCACAGTAGGACATAAGTAAGGCAAATAAATAAACAAACAGGCAAGTCTTGAGTGAATAACACCATAACATGCTAAGCCTTGTGCTGATCAAATGCAGAGCTGTTCAACACATCATACAGGCAGAATTTTAGCTACTGCACATGAAGTGGTAAGAAAAAAGTATGAGAGTGTATGTGAATGATCTGGTTTCCCCATCTTAAAATGTGATCAGGTCTTCATCTATTGTAAGTTACAAGTAATTAAGTTATTAGAATCAATCAGCTTCTATTTAGCTCCTCTTCATGCTACAGTAGTGTGCCATGTTTACTTAAACAGTTCCACCTTTTTCTTCCATGTTACACTGAAACAACTGAGACGTTAACCAGCTGCAATAATTCCTTTAAGCTTTCAGTTGTTACTCTGAGCTTCTTTTTATTTTTACCATTATCATCATCATCTTAGATGTGTTCATACTTCTGAGAAGAAAATAATCTAAACTCTTTGTGATTCCTTAGGGACCATTTCCAGCTCCATGCAGATCAACAATTCTTGGTCCTATGTTTTTTGACATGTCTTTGTGTTTGAATTGTTCTCATCACAAGATGCATCTTTGAATAGAAAGCATACAAACAAAAAGTTATTAATATAATAAAGTAGCTCTAACCCACACCTCATCTGGTTTCACCTATTGGACTCGTATTACCTTTGTTTATGTCACTAGAAGAAAAAAAACATCATCCAACTAAATGAAGACATTTGTAAGAAGTATATTCTCATCTTTCAACTATCAAACTATAGTTGATGTAATAACTATCAAAAATGTGTTTTAATGTATCTGAACAGTTGTTATTTTAGCTACTTATCACTTAAGTCATAACACCTACACACCAACAAAATCTCATCACATAACACTGATATGGCAAATATTAGCAAAGTGTTTCCGAAGTGACACAGAGAAAGATCAGCATTGATTGTGAGTCATGTTTCCAGCTGTTTGACAAAAGGGACAGAACACCTACTTATCTCGTAGCTCTGTTTAAGTATCCACAAAATAAGACAAATATCTGGCTCTGTAGCTGCCAAATGTTTCACAATGCTCACTAGCTTGTTATTTTATGTATTTGTGTTTTACAGTTGTTATGGCTCTAAAGTTATAGTAGCTAGTAGAGTTTTTTTTACTGTAGATATGAGATGTATTCTTCGGGTGTAAAATAAGAGCACAGCTCTTATATTACCAAATTGAACTAGTTCCTATTAAACATTAGATTAAAACACAACAAACACTTTAGTTATTTTTTTAGAAACTATAATATAAATTCCCCATCTGTACCAGGACTCCAAGCACCCCAAACCTGCAGTTTGTTCTCATATCTTTGTCTGTTTTCTGTTGATGTGTGATCTAAATATTCATTGCTTGGAACAGATGGAAAATTAACAGGCCTGTGCTGCAGTACTATTGAGTGTCCAGTGTTTTTTGCCCTCCAGGGCTCCACGCAAGTCACTTGACTGAAAACTAATGACTGCAACCATCAAACAGATGAGGTCAGCAGTAATGGAAAATAAACCATAATTTATAAAAGTTTTGCCTTTGAACAAGCTGCGTTACTCATTCAACTCATTGTTTTTACTTAGAACAGCAGAGCTATGCATGCGACACGAGAAGCGCGTGAGTGACTGCTCCCAACAGAAGAGCAAATATCACCACCCAGTGGATTAAAGTGACAAATACAATGACTTTGTGAAAAGCTGCAAGATATTTTGTGTTATGAGTGAAAGTTGCTTTGGCAAGGACAGTGAAAATGAGAACTTCTTATTCTCTGTAAAAAATTTCTTTGACAAAATAATCACAACAAATAGTCTAGGTACCAACTAAGAATCTGAAAGCTCAAAAAACTGGCAGCAAGACTGGGGCAGTAGTTGCACGAACCCCAGGGTAAGTGGTTCGATTCCTGGTTCCTTCTTTCTTTAGTAAGTGGTCCTCGAGTTAATATTTGTGTGGTACTAAACCTTCTGAACCTTCGTGCCCGACAACATACCTGTTTTGGGTCTATGGGACCAGTGGGTGAAGTCAGCTCAACAGTAACAGGTCCATCATTTTGTATGTGGACCTGCATAGCGGCTCCAAACTTCCCATCTAGAAACACATAAAGAGACATTAAGACTCAAAACACTTCATTGTCATTTCACATGAACATGTTTAAAGAAATACACCCCAATCGCTGCCACAGATGGACTACAGTCTACAGTTCACTCAATCTAAGTAGGCCAGTCCATCCCAAGTGGCACAACATCTAACCGGAAGCAAACACCGGCAGACTTTATTGGCCACAGGCTGTCGATGTTTCATTAGGATGTATGGAGCCATGAGACACTGGGGACAAAAAAGGTAAAGGGGCTGTAGGAGGACATGGAAGTTTTAACTTAAATGTTCTCTTTTCTTCTACTGGGTCTGTGAGATTAATGACACCATCTGCACAATAAAGCTGTGGGCCGTGGTGGAAAAGTGCTGCATCATCATGTTTCCTCTCTGGTGGAGGAGGGGACTAATTAGGAAGCCTCGTGCCTCCCTTGCTGAGACAAGGTGCCAGCTCCCCACCTGCTCCCTGGTGGGCTGACCCAATTCACCGCCACCACGCAACAGCACCGATAATCCACACCTTCCACCCACTAAACTGCCGTAACTCTAAACTGAGATGGGAATACGAGGCAATTACATAGCACGGCGACGTGGCACTGGTCCAAACATAGACGTGAGCAGCAATAATGGTGACCAGCAACACTTAAGAGAGTAATTAGATCAGAAACAAGTAGTTGTTTGAACAACCCAGTGTCCCTTTAAATTCTTACTATTCTTAAACTCACAATCAACCGACCTTTTCAGATACAACTAATATGAAAACCACAAGAACATATTGAGGGTGGTTCTAGAGCACAATTACAAGGGATTGTGTGCATTTTTAATTACATAATAAATGAAAATAACCAAAACAAATGTTTATTTTTAATAATTTATGATACAAATTAGTTTCAGCCTCCAAAAAAGTAATTTTCCTTGTGATGAAAGTTCCACATTCATTTAAAATCACAAACTAAATACTGTATCTATAACCTTGTCACTGGACCACTTGGAAGTCACCCTTGCACCATACCAATGAAGGACTATAAAGAGTGGACAGTATAGATGGCTGTCATGGATTCACCCACCCTTAATAAACTCTGGCTTGTAGGCACTCCTCATGTTCTCCAGGATGCTGTTGTAGAAGGGCTGAGCCAGCTCTGCGGGCATGGCTGAGTGGAAGTCTGGCTTATTGCCCTTCAGTATACACTGCAGGGTGAACTGGCTCACGCACAGCACCTCAAAGTCCCTGTCCATGACACTTTTACTCCACGCTCGGCCATTCTCGTCTTCAAAAAGCCGCAGGTTGAGGATCTTACGCACTCTGAAACGCACAGGAGAAACGTTTCTAAATACATGCTACTAATGCTGATGTCTGACTGTTGCAGGCAGCTGGCATTTCAGTCCAGAAGAAACAACAAACGAACTCTTGACACAGAATAGTGTAATCCATCACACTGAACACTCATTTTAGATAAAGCATGGAAAAATGACCAAAACTGAATGTAATGCTGATGATCGATGTTCAAGATGCAGTTAGATTAGCAGATAGAGGTTCACACTGTGCAGAAATTAATGGAAAAGGGTTAGCTGTGATGTCAACAGAGATATAAGCCACAAATGTAATGTGATTTTTATGGCAGCCTTGAAAGCTCAACAAAATGAAACTCACAAAAAAAAAAATGCACATACAAATAGACAAAACACAAGCAAATTAAGAAAACAACTTCTCCACCTTGACAACACAGGTGCAGCATTTAGGGAAAAAAGAAATCCCTGGTTCGAGTGAGGCTGGGAACCTTTGTTACATGCCACGCCGCTTTTGTGTCTCTACTGTCAATATATCAAATAAAAGCCATAATGCCTTAAAAATAATCCCTAAATTAAAGAGTGCTGATAATACAGAAAAAAAAGCACAGGGGAGCAAATGCATAGAAAATAACAGATAAATCATTAAGACAGTTTACAACAATCAGAAATCTTTCCACTGCTGTTTGCAGCACTTTTGTATTTTGAACTGTGCTTCTGTATTTTTTGTGTTTCCTGTGTTTGATTGTGCATTGTCAAACTGCAGAATTTGTGTTCTTGGTTTTCTCTTTGCAGGTTTTAAAAAGCTGCTATGTTGACCTCATGGTGCATTTCTAAGCCAATCAGGCTGCTGTCTATGGTGATGAATGTCCCTGCCACACACACACACACACACACACACACACACACACTCACATGTAGTCTGCGTCCCTCTGAGTGTCCTCCACAGATATACCCAGCAGCACACACAGTCCTCGTCCTATCGAACTGATCTGCTCATCTCCCACTGCAGGGAAACAGAGAGAGGTTGTTGAGTGAATGAAGTGCTCGTGTTGTCCTCCACAGACAGACAGACAGACAGGCAGACAGACAGACAGACAGACAGACAGACAGCTCACACTGACAGGTGACAGACTGCATGACATCAGTGTGTGTGTGTGTGTGTGTGTGCACGACACAAGCCAGCAGTCAGGACTGTCATTCAGCTGTCACTGGCACCGACAGCATGAGGACACGTCCAATACTTGTGAGGCCACATAACCTCCGCTGCTGTCTTCGGAGCTCCAACTGGCCCCCGGCAGCACCGGTACTCTGAGTGGGCTCCTAATTAACGGACACCCCTGAACGCCTCATTCATTCTGCTTACAGTGCTAATGCTAACCCCAGCTAGGCTAGCTGACGCGCGCGGTCTTCGAGGCTAACACTCGGAAGCTGTTAAACCTCGCTTTAGCGACACTGTCACATGCGTCCAGGCCGAGCTCCACTCGCTTCAGATAGCCGCCTACCTGTCACTGTCGCTTTGCTGACCCTCTGGACGATAGCTCGCATTGTTTTGCTTGTGTTGTGTTGACGAACACGCTCTCACAACTTCCGAGGCGTCACACGCGTGGACGCGGGGCGTTGTCGCCCTCCAGCGGCCGATAAATGCAGCGCGCATCCCTCCTTCTTCTGGAGGTTCGCTGGGACAAAGACTAAGAATGGAAACTAAAAACCTTAAATCAAATAGAACCACAGGACAGCTCTGACACTAAAGTAGCTCTGTGTACTTTTAATTTATTTGACATTTGTAAAGTAAAACTAATTAAGAATGCACTGTTATGCAGTAAAAGCAACGACAGCTGAACCGATGTGATATTAATTAATCTCTATAATATGCAGTGCTGGAAAATAATAATGAGATGCTCAGTTTTTTAAGGTTTGGTTCTCAACTCTGTTGGGGCTGAGCTGAAGCAGTTCTGTGAGGAAGAATGGTCCAACTTTTATCGCTTTAAAATATTGTGTCTTTTAATATATGTGACTTTGGGAAAGATCAGATCACATTATGCAGAAAACATAAATGCTGAAAATTGTGTAAAAATATTAAAAAAAGAGCCAACTTTAATTTGCATATGTTTTAATTTGCATAAGTTGTTGTATCACGTCACTCATCATATTGACAATATCCATTGCCAGGAACACGTAGCATTGAACTGTTCTATATTAACACCAGGCTGGAAACACAACCATAATATAATAATAATCACACACTGACTGTGGTGCCTGTTAAACAGAAAGAGTTTGGTGACTGTAAATAGTTTACATGGTGGACATAGATTGTGAGGAAGCTGACAGGAATACGACTATACTTCAGCTGACATTATATTAATGAAACATGGCTGGAGGCAGTCAGCTGGGATCCACCTGGTAATGTCCTCACATAAAAACATCAATTCATTGGGCATCATCTTGACAACAGTTCATGTCAACGCAGCAGCTACTCGTCACTGTCTCCACTACTGGGTTTGCTGCTATATGACTGGATGAAATTGTAGATTCTTGTTGTATATGGGACAAAGTCCTTTTTGTAGATGATGACCGTCTTGGTGTGAGGAGTCTCGTACACCACTCGAGGTCGGTCATCTTCCTTTTTCTTGCTCTTTTGTTCATTGTCTGGAAAAAAAGAACAAATGAAAGTGAGTTAGTTTATCACAGTAAGTATACTGTGTTGGCGGTAGACATGCTACAGTACATACAGAGATTTAGTACTTAGGTACGTATTATTAGTAACATGTCTTCTACATATCTAAAATGAACATTTTCATTAAACACAAGGGCATGTGGCTAATTTATGATATCAGTGGATTAGTGTTACAGCATTTTATGTTGTAGTTTGTGTACCTGTAGCTAATTGTTATGATTTATATTGTATAAAGTAATGTTGTAACTATTAAGGGAATTTTACAGTTTCTTTATTCATTATTAAAATCTCTAATCTGCTATGTAACTACAGACGGTGTGGAATAAAAGCACCATCTAGTAAAGGTGCTTCAAACATAATAATACATCATCATTACTTATTTATGTAGAATCTGTAGTTATATGTAGAATCTGCACTACAGAAGGTAACAGGTGTAAAATAAATAAATAAATAAACAACAAACAACAATACTCCAGTAACATAAACTACCTCTGAATTTCAAATGTACTTATTCACCAACACAACACAGTTTTACAGTTTAAGCTTAGTTACACGACTTGTTATTAGAATCTCAGGTTGGTTAAATTTTCATTATACATTGTGTGTGTGTGTGTGTGTGTCCTCACCTGGTTTGTCCGGAATCTGACCCGTGTAGTTGAGATAGGCGAACGAGCCGATCATGGTCCAGACACCGAGAGCGTACAATGCCGAGGCTCTTTTGTTCCATTTCAACGCATCTTGAAACGACATGACTGCAAATTAAAACGACTCCGGTTTAGTTTTATTGTGTCAAAGGTGTTTTGATATCTTCGGCTGGTACACTCAGGGAGCAGCCATGACAGTTAACCCGGAAGGACTATTTCTTAATAGAAATAACTTCCGGGGGTGTGACCAAGACCGCTTCACCGCTTAAACGGCCAAAAAAAAAATTAAAGAATAGACTGTTTTCTTTTTCTCTTTTCTTTATTGACTTGAAATACAAATGTAAATAGAAATAAATTCATAAATAGGCAAAAGATACAAAGCAACACTATTCAAAAAAGCAAGCCAACAAATGGGCTTTTATGGCAAGATTATATTTTACAAATGTCTAAATTGTTTAATTGACTTTTTGGTTTGGACATTTTAGCATCAGTGGTTTTAGTTGATTTATAAAACAAATCTCCTTTCCAGTGAAGCTACGTGGTGCTTTCATTTTAAATAATGAATGTTATTAAATGTTGTTATAAAATGTGTGTTTAAGATTGTATGTAGCTGACCAGCTATTAAATCACTGATCAGCCACAACATTAGCACCAGCAGGTGGTGGACAGGGGTCAGCATGGCTAAAATTAAATATGATCTAATGGCGTCAGAACTGAATAGCCATGCTGACTCCTACCCACTACATCATTAATGTTGTGACTGATCTGTGCATTTATTCATTCGTTTGAATGAATAAAGGATTGTCGTTTGAATTTGTCTTTGGAGTAATCAGTCTTTCCTACAACCTAGACAATATGCTACCTTGAAATACATAATGAAGGGAAGTCTGTTTTCAATGTACTCATTTCAATCTGAGTTATACAGTAAACACTAATAATGTTATCTTTGAAGCTGCTGTCTGTTTTGCTGTGATCATAAACACATATCTGCCTATGGGTATCAGAAGGGCTTTGACAGCTGTCGTCTTAAACCCTAAAAATGATGTTGTGGCTGAGTGGGACAGTTTGTGAAGGCAGAAAATGCCCGTCCCGATCACGTCATGACATTATCCATAAATAACATAATCATGTTGGCTCTTGATTTACTTGGAATGTGAAGATTCTGGGGAAATTCCACTCAACAAATCTTTTGCAAAAAAATATTTGAATGTTGCACCACAAGTAAGTATGTTAAAATAAAATCAACAACAGCTCGATCTGTGTAGTTTATTGTCATTTTGTTTTGCTTAAACCTTTCATTTCCCCTCCTTTTATAGTTTAACATAATATTCTTCCACTTTTAAAAAGGGAATGTACATTATATTTTAAACATCTTTTAGTGATGATACGTCTTTGACTTTAGTGGAGAACATGTCCATAATTCTTCATGGATTAGATGTGAGTCACACCACACTTAGTCTGTATCGTTTATTATCCCACTGCTCATATTGTGTTGGATAAAGGTCAAAGCTGTCATCTGACGTGCCTTGTGGCTACTCTGAAATACTGCTCGTACATGTTATGTCTCAGCAACAACATTTTATGAATCCTATTGGTGAAAGAAGATTTCACATGGACGTTATTCTCCTTCAGCAGACAGTCCTTACACACAATCGAGTTGACACAGATGTTTGATTTTTAATTATCCAGTAAAAGACAGGGCTGTAGAATTGAGAGCTGAGTCAGACAATTAAAAAACCCCAAAAAGCTTTAAAATGAACGTCAGCTTGACTTCTGTGGGGGGGGTGGGGGGGGGGGGGGGGTTATTGGTATTTCTTTCATATACATGAACCCGCACTCTCTGAACACTTGACTTGAAATATGACTTTAGAAAGACCAAGAATTAAAAAGGTCATGTGTTCTATATAATAAAACTCAGTTACCAGCAAAACAATGCAAACTCTCTGATTTAACAATAAGCTTTCACCATCTACAGCACATAGTAAAGTTCAGTGCATACATACTGTATAGTTAGGGGTGCCTTTATGGAGCACTGCACAAGAAACCACCTTACCACTGTGTTGGTAACAGTTTGCCCCTGCATCCTGAAATTAAAACTGTAACTGTAAAATGAAGAGAAGGCCAAACATCAGTTCTGTGCAGAAACGCTGCTGTTTTCTCTTGACCTAAGCTCATGTCAGTTGGACCAAAGGACAGTGGAAGCGCCTTCTGTGATGAGAAGTCCCTGAAACTGAACCTGTATCTCTGTAATGTAAACAAACTAACACAGCTAACACAACCTCTGTTGAGGCTTGTTTATAGATTACTTGAAATTTTACATAGGCTTGCCCCAAAGATTGAATAGTCATAACGAGTGCTCTACTTTCAGTTGTGGATTAGTTCACATTTGGTGCTCTAGTGATATTTCCATTCACTCACTGAATAGTTCTTGGACAGTAATGGAGCTCTGGCAAAGAATAACTAAGGAGTACAGTAAGTAAAATTAGGAGTTGGCTCCACACACAGAACGCGCTAGGCTGTTGTTAGGATCAATCTAACAAGATAACAAGAATGTAACAAGGTAAATTCTTTCAAAGCAATTCTAGGAAAATCATTTTTGGGACATCTGCGTGCCCCGGGGAATGAACCACTGGAATTGATGGGGGAGGATTTATAGTGCAGTAAAAATGTAAAGTGTAAAAAAATAAATAATAATGTGTATAGATGTCATGAAACAACCGTGGCCAGCTTGTTCTGTGTACAAGAGGATGAAAATATGATTAATGCAAAAAAGATGTGTAGTAATCATTACAACTGTTTGATTGTATGTATTAACAACACATTTGACATCACCTCAAGTTGAGTTGTAGTAGCAGTTTGCTGTTGAACTACTTTTATTCTTTATAAAACAATACTATATATAATTTCTGAGATCTTAATTACTAACTAATGTAGTGGAGGTCAAGATCTGTACTTGCCAGCACTGAAACTTCCCTGACTAATATTGTTAACTGCTGGGTGTGGAGTTTTAGAAACCACACTTTCATTTCTCCCTCAGCTTTATATTTTAAGCAATGCCAGGTTGGAAACGAACAACATCAAAAAAAACAAAACCAAAACAAAACTGCGCTATTACTTCCTCATAGATGTCTGTAGTAGTGGAGTGGAGTTTTGTTGTATTTTTTTTTTTTTATACTGGAGGTATGCGCACATGATGCTGTAAAAACATGCACTCCTCAGCTTCACTGAGAATAAATACAAATCTGATGAAGTTCAGTGGGAGTGTCAGGTCAGGCCTCACTGTGGCTGTGAAGCTCAAAGCATGTAAACAAAGAAAAAGTGTTGTCCCACACTGGCCGCTTTGGTCCATAGATGTACCAAATTATTGTGATCCTCATGATTAACGTTGCTGCAACATGTTTTATTAAAGCAGGTGGAAGACAGTAAAGGTCACATATCTTCAACATCTATGTATGTACATCTATATTAGTCTTCATGCCTCAAACAACAGGCCTGTGATCACAGATGAAAGCAGAAGTAATTAGTAATGCACTAGTGCAACACATTGTTCAACACTTTTACTGTCCTAATACCTGTATTTAACCCTTTCATTCACTGCGCCCCAGGCTATTTTTCATACTGTCTTAACAGTGCGCATGTCACAGGCTGAAGTAAAGGCCCCTTCCACTTTGTTGAAACTTGTCGAATGAAGCTATGAGTCAGACAAAGCTAATACATAAGCTCTCCAGGTGCATGCACTGCAGAGTGTATTCCTTCAGCACCAAGACTTTATGCATGTTCGATGTGCTGTGCATGATAGACTGATTGAGCTGTAGACTTATTTTCAAATGGATGCATAAGCGGGGCCATATTATTTTTGCACAAAGAATCTAAGAGGTAAGTAAATTTAGTAAAAACTATTTTCTAATGAATGATGAACTTGTTTTTTTAATGATTAATGTTGTTAATAAAAAGCAACTTGTAAAACATTTTTGGCTGTGAAATATGATCACAGGGTTTCTGTTTGTTACTAAATCTTCTGTGCGTTTTGGAGTCAAACACACAGCTCCTAACAGTAATATACAGTAAGTCATAGCAGCAGCATGATCATAATAATGACCAGTAGAACACTGTAATTGGAAATTTATGGCTTGGATATGTGTAGTGGTTCACACAATGAGGCAATGTGTGAGGTCCTGATAGTAACGGATCACCCAAATGTCACCCAAATTATAATAATAATGATAATAATAATAATAATAATAATAATAATAATAATAATAATAATAATAATAATAATAATACAAACTAAGCAAAAAAATGCCTATCATAGTTACCTGAAGTTACTACTAAGATGTAGTGTATTTAATTAGTTCAGCACATCAGTGAATACATCATTGGTTGTGTCTGTTTTGATGTTTGTTCTGCAGCTATTTGAGAAACTATCATTAATTGCTTTTGAGAATTGCAGGCAAATGTCTGTTGTAAATGTAAATGTGAAACTCTGCGCTACAGTTGTACTTTATTGAAATAATTAGATGTATTAATTATAGTACAGTATCGTTTTTTCTTTTCTCAATCTTTTACCATTGTTTTTCATGTGGGGTGAGGATGTATTTGGGGCAGTGGAGGCTACATGCTGTCACTCTGTCCCCCCTCCCAGATTAAGATAATAAAAAAAGAAAGCTCTTTTTAAAAAAAAAAAAAAAAAAACTGCAGTGTCTCTAACAAGACATGCTTCAACCACAGTATGTAGCTCTGAGTCTGCATTTGAGAAGGCTGCTTATGGCTGAACATCATAAAATGCAGCTAAACCCATAAAATGCACATGATTAGATTATACTTAGATGGCAATGTACTTATCTGTATGCTCAGTCAGTCAGTCTAAGAACAATACAAGGAGCCTTTAAGTTACTAAATGGTACAAATATGATTTAGGAACACAAACATATTTGATATATTTAATTTAACTTACACAGATTTTCCAAAGATGCAACAAATTGCACAAAATGCTTCCACATGTTACTCTGGATACAAGGATCCACAGTTAATGTACACAGTGTAGTGTACATTGTGTGTATTACTGTTCATATCAGAGCACAAAATGCCTCCATGAGCTGAACTGACAACTGGTCCCTCCTATCCTCCTATTGCTTCTGGATCTGTAATTATCTGTATCTTCTTTGTAACAGTAAGAATGTGTTTAGCTTTAATCTGGGGACTGTGTAATCGACATGTTACTGTCGATGTTATATTTTGAAGAGTGGAATTTATGGCTGTTTGGGTTTTTCAATCGTAGATAGTGCTTGAGGAGCATGTTTTTGTAGTCACTGTATTAAATCCCTCAGGCTACAATAGAACGTCTACGGATCTGAAAACATGAGACTTAAGTGCCCCCCACTGGCAGAATGATAACACAAATGACTTCTGATGTCAGAGCACAGTATTTTAAACTTGATTATACATGCCTTCTAATTATGGCTTCTGCAGAAATGTAAACTGTTGAGGCCTTGTTAAGTTGAATTCATTTACAGATTGAAGGAGAGAATTGCAAACCGGATATCTGAGAACTGACTTATGATGTGTTGTTAATACATGACAATAACACATCATAATCGAATAGATGATCATATTTTAAGACTCTACATCTACATAGTACAAAACTTCAAATGTGCACTCAATTACAGAACTTGAGTGATAGTTTGACTTCCCACCTGTTGATTTTAGACATACTTAAAAAGGTTTTATAAAAACAAAAGTAGTATAGTAAGTATTGAATGCAGCCTCAGTGCTGAGACATTAACAAAGTCTCTGAACTCTGGTTCATAAAAGCTTCCACAGCTGCAGCTGCAGGTTCTTCATGTCAAACAAAGACCTGACTTTCTATAGTCAAGTCAACTTAGGATTTTAAGTTTAATGAACTTGTTTTCCTTAAGTTCAGTTAACACAGTAAAATTAAAGTTTAGTTTAAGTTAGAATATGAAAACAGCGACTTTCACTGAGATTGTCAAAATGTTCTACAAACAGAGCGACACAGAGTGAGACTTTGTTTCCTCATGGTGGATCTGTTCAGTGACAATCTGCCTGTGTCAGGTTCAGTCCATACAATGCCTTCACAGATAAACTGTCATTTGAACCCACCTGTATGACTGCTGGGCATTCTCTCCAATAAGGAGCGACACTTCACACCTGTTTCAGTGGAGATTTGCCTCTGTAATGTCCGTTTTTTCAGTTTAAATGAAAGGCACATTTATCAAGTGAACAAAGAGCCGCACAGCTTCAGCTGAACCCTTTGAATCAATGGCACGTTGGTTCTAAAGAACCTTTCTCACTGAGAACAAAGGAAAGAAATATGACCAGAGAAGAATAGGACTTTCAAAAGGAGAGAGTGGGCAA
This sequence comes from Anabas testudineus, assembly GCF_900324465.2. Taxonomy (NCBI): domain Eukaryota; kingdom Metazoa; phylum Chordata; class Actinopteri; order Anabantiformes; family Anabantidae; genus Anabas; species Anabas testudineus. Next base: position 24,596,586 of record NC_046610.1, read on the forward strand.
ATGCAGCCTTGGGGCATAATAACAGCCCAGTTCAGTGTAATGAAAATCTACTTTTTCACAGTTTTCATATTTCTCTCAGTACTATTACTGTGGTATTCACAAATTCTTTGTACAACAGTGTATGCTCTGCTTTTTTGTTTGCAACAGCTAACATTGGATGGACAATCTGGCTACAGTGAAGACTGTGAGTTCTGGTGGATGTGCAGGAGGAAGCAGCAAAGGTAAACTGGCTGTTGAGCAAAGGGAACAGGCAGGACAGTGATGAACAGGGATTAATGTCATTCAGAACAAATGTGTCATGTTATTCTGTCACGTTCTGCCAGTGATGGGGCTTTAACTTGAAGACAACTTTTAGAGAGTTGGTTCACTCATATTACACTGAATGACTAAATAAATAAATCAATAAATAAATCAATAAATAAATGTATGGGGTTGATTGTGAACAGTTTTTACAGGAATACACTGACCCTCCCAAAAATCAAAGTCACCACCTGGATTTAACTAAGCAAATAGATAAGAGCCTCCCACTGGATAATTACTACATGGATGATTATATTAATAATAATTATTATTAATATAATTCGTAACAAGTTCTTCAACCCTAACTGATGCAGTAAGTAGCTCGTATGTCTGAACACATATCGTACGCTGACGACACCGGCAGTTGTCGTGGCCGAGTGGTTAAGGCGATGGACTAGAAATCCATTGGGGTCTCCCCGCGCAGGTTCGAATCCTGCCGACAACGAAACTGTTTTGTAGCGCAGTCGTCTACGAACCCCAGGGTGAGTGGGTCCTCCTGTATTTGCTGAGAGGTCCTTGGACAAGACACTGAAACCACGTAGCAGTGCTGATATGTACTGTCAAACAGCTGTCCAAGCACAACTCTTTCTTTATCATTATTATCATGTGTCTACTGTACAAGCCTGTGGGGGCAGTGCTATGATCTGGGGCTGCTGCAGTTGGTCAGGTCCAGGTTCAACAACTTTACGTGTCTAAAGAATGAGGTCAGCTGACTACCTGAATATACTGAATGATCAGGTTATTCCATCAAAAGATTTTTTCTTCCCTGATGACACAGACTTATTCCAAGATGACACTGCCAGGATTCATCAGGCTCAAATTGTGAAAGAGTGGTTCAAGGAGCATGACACATCATTTTCACACATGGGTTGTTCACCACAGAGTCCAGACCTTAACCCCATTGAGAATCTTTGGCATGTGCTGGAGAAGACTTTGCGCATCGGTCGGACTCTTAATGCAACTCTGAACGGGAAGAAATGTTGTGACATTGCGGTTAATGCGTGCCAAACCAAAGCTAAAGGCGGTCTAACAAAATATTTTAACAGAAAGCGTGTGACTTTTTTTTGGGACGGGCAGTGTAAGAATAAATGTAAATAAGATGATGTATTTGTATTTAATGATTTCATTTATTTATTTTTCAGTGGTCACAAAATCAGTGACAACTACTCAACTCACATCACAGGGTAAGATGGGCCTCACATCATGATTTAGATCCAGTAGTTGCAGGATTGTACACATGGGTTAAAGCTGCACTCATCATTATTTTTTCTAAAAAGGTGGCTGAAATCACATATAAGACGTCACTATTAGAAAACCAGTGACACCAAATTTCTCTCTGCTATGTTGACATTTGTAACATATTTAGCTCAATGTGTTTGGTTTTCTGGTGGCTCCGACTGTGATTCAGTTTCAACTGGCAACTGTTTTAGTAAGAAACCTGTGCTCAGATTGTTGGGCTGATTTGGACACACACCATGTTCCAAATCCAGCCAATGATTTGAGGACTGTTCCTAATGTGTCTCTTGAAGCATGCACAGTGATTTCGAGGTCTGTTTTGGATCACTGTCCTGTCGTAGGAGCCAGCTGACTACAGGAGTTTTCTGATATTTAGTGGCATCTTCAACATTTTCTGTGTCACTAGTTGCCACACAATGCCAAAGCAGATGTTGACTCCATCAAATGCTGCTCGTTTTGGTCTGTTCAGGCTAAATCTCGCCGCCTTTGCTCGGCCTCTCTGCTCAGCAGATGTGCAGGTCTCTTTATCTGCTGGATCATTTCTTGTCTTCCACTGTCACTGCTGCTTTCTGATGACATTTCAGACAGTGGAAATTTCTATTTGGAAGCATGTTGACATTTTTATAACCTCCCCTGCTTGAGTTGGCTTTCTTTTCACATCCTCAGGCAGATGCCAAGAGTCCATAGCTGGTGCATCGCCCGTTTCACATGTGCAGTGATTTACTGGTGTGTTTTATAAGCTGAAGGGTGCCCAGGCTTTCACACATTCCACAGTTACTGGTTCATTTTTTCTGTTAAAGAGCTGATTAAATAAAAAAAAAAAAGGATCAGTGCCTTCACATTTGATGTGAAATGTTCACTTTTATAGGACTGGTTTTACTGCCCTTCACGTTTTGTCCAAAAATGGAAATGGAGACCAAACACAAGCTTTGTGTGGCCAATCTCTGCTGCATGCGTAGATAAAATTGGGGACAAGAAAGATCATTACCCTAACCAGCACCAACAGCAGCAACTATGTTTTATGTGTGTAGTATAAATCAATCTGCAGGTGAAGGGATCGAACGGTGGAGAAAAACTGAGCGAGTTCAGCCGCAGCACCAGGCAAGCAGGGGCTTAGCTGAGGAATGCAATTCTATCAAAAAGAGTCGAAATGCATGTTCATGTTATAGGTCAAATATCAACCTTTCCAGTGCTGTCTTGTAGCGTACTTTTAGGCAATTAGATGGGAGCCAACATTGCGCCCAGCGGGCAATGCCTTCTACAGTATGACAGCTTTGATAGGATCTTGCTTTAGGAGAAAAACTCAATGATGATATTTGAAAGAAAAATGTAATAAATCATTGTGTCATGCTGTAATTTTGTCCTACTTAGAAGTTGGAGATTATTATCTTGACCTTCACTTTCTTGTCCTCTAGGTGATTTTTCTCTGAGCGCAGGGGAAAGAGCTGTGTCTTCAGGCCCCGGCGGCACAGGGCGCTCCGTTCTGATCACATCCAGCAGCTCCCATGCCACCAGCTCTGCTGGCTCTGGAGCAAACAAGGGCACCGGAGGCATCAGCATCACTACTGTAGGAGCTTCCTCTGCTTCTGGGGCTTCGGGGGCAGCGGCGGGTTTTAAGGTTGCTGGGGGAGGGTCCTCAAGTATGTCTTCTAGTCTCACAAGCGGTGGCAGAGAAGAGAAAAGGGAAAGGGGCAAAGGCTCAGTGACAATTTCCACAGTGACCAAAAGCAGCTACAGTTCAGGAGGGACCGGGAGAGGGTCATCCTCTGCAATCACTCATGCACCCGCTCCGAAAGAGAGGAAGAGCATGACCACGATGGCGACGACTCATGGAGACGTCTTTGATGGTTAGTCAGGGGTTTGCAGTCAGTTCATGTTGTTTCTCTTATTCAAATAGTTTGTATTTTGAATAAGGTGCCGGCGGCAACAACAAATGACATGATCTCGTTTGTGTCGCCATGTTTCAGAGAGCTCAAGCACCAACTCTTCTCCAGAGTACAACAGGAAGGAGTATGGTAAATGTTGCTCGAAGCTCAGACGCTGTGCAATGTGCACATGTTTTTTCAAACTCGGTGTAAACTTGGGTTCATTTTTTCACAGGCACATCAAGCGCAATGTCAAGTTCTGCCACCAGAGGGAGAAGTCAGAGCAGAGGTACACCTGGTGCATAAACTATGCACATCAGTTACACATAATGACAAGTCTTCTACATTTTCAAGGTGGTTAGCATGTGATGAATTAAATAAGATCTTGTCTTTTTTAGAGAGTGAGATCCGAGCCAGGCTTCAGAGTGCTTCTCCTACAGGATACTGTGAGTGGGATGCACACATTAACTGTATATCTCACTAACCATAGCTGAATATATGCACTGTAATGATGACTAGCTCGTTGAGGGAGCTCTGACTGGCTGCCAACTGTTACCTCTGCTGTGCAGGGACAGAACTGGATGATGTGAAGCGTCTGCTAAGGGGAAGCCACTCCACCAGCACCAGCCCTCCTCAGTCCCCCAACAACACGCTGCCCATCCCCAAGAAGCCCAGCGTGGAAACTAGAACCATGTCTGAGAGCTCCGGCACAGGTTCAACTAATCAGTAGCTCAGGATTCAAATGTACCTTCAGAGGCTGTGGTGTCATTAGTATTTTTATTAAAGAAGTTGACTGTGCTAACATCCTAAACTGTATGTATCACTGCAAGTTCAGGCTCTCTGAGAGGTGTTTGCAAATGCTGACTGAGTTATAATATAACACAGTAGTAAGAATCACCAGGTACTGATACTGTTTTCCATTAAATTAACCAGAAACACTGCTGTTCTTTTGGTGGATTGTTTCTGTCTCATCGTTTTAATTTCACATGCTCTCAGTTTTTCTGTGTTTTTTTTACCTGTCTGTTCATGTGATGTTTTTGCTTTTACATTTAGATTACAACGGCAGTATTTGGTCTGGAGGTGTGAGCGGCAGCTACAGTTACAATACCAACCACAACAACCTGTCCACTACCTCTACACTTTACCAGTCAGGTCAGTCATACAGTATATGACATCCATTAACACTGGCAGGAAAAAACAGGTCAAGTTAAAACGGTGTATATATATAAAATATATATATATATATATATATAAATTATATAAATATATATATATTAAAAAAAATATATATATATATAAACACAGTTTATACACACACATATATATATGTGTGTGTGTTTATATATATATATATATATATATATATATATATATATATATATATATACATACAACATGGAATGTACAGCGTAGCACACACACGTCATCAATGGGAAAGTGGAAAATTTCAAACCGAGTGCCCAATCAACATCAAGTGTGGCATGTACCAAGGAGGTGCTGAACCCCCGCAGCCACATCATCACCAAGACTGGTGATACTGACTATAAAATGCCACAACGATCAGCCACCTCCTCTACGCACCACCAGGATATACAGCCAAGACATCTGAATGTCATTTGGACTGGATAAGTTTAGTCGAATGGTAGCAAGAGGAGGACAGGTAGTCAGAACTGAGGGGATAGAACTACCAGAAGGCAAGATAGCAGATGTCGAGGATAGCTACAAATACCTTGGAATCCCACAGGCTATGAAGAGGCCGCAAGGAAAACAGCAACCACCAAGTACCTCCAAAGGGTGAGGCAAGTCCTAAGAAGTCAGCTGAATGGGGAGGAACAAAGTCCGGGCGATCAACACCTACGCCCTCCCGGTCATCAGGTATCCCGTTGGCATAATAAGCTGGCCAAAGGAGGAGATGGAAGCCACTAACATCAAGACAATTCACGGAGGGTTTCACCCCAAATCCAGCACCCTGAGACTGCATACTAAGGGGAAGGAAGGAGGCCGAGGATTAGTGAGCGTCAAAGCCACTCAATGAATACATCAGGAAGATGGCCCCAAAGGATGGCGTGCTTAGCAAATACCTCAGGCAGCAGGCTCCAGAGGAGCAAGGGAAGGAAGAGGAGGAACCCTCATGGAAGGACCAACCCCTGCAAGGTATGTAACACCGGCAGATAGAAGATGTGGCTGATGTCGACAAATCCTACCAGTGGCTGGACAAAGCTGGACTGAAAGACAGCACAGAGGCACTAATCCTAGCAGCACAGGAGCAGGCTCTGAGTACAAGATCGAGTTTAGAGCTAGAGTTGTGCAGCACAAACACATTTTGTTTGCATGTTGATTCATGGTCAGTCATTTGAGATCACCATTGAAATTAACTGACAAATGACAACTTGTTTGTGTTTTATACTTTGAGAACACATCTTGACCTGTGTGAAATTGTACTTTTGGGAGAGTTTTCTTTTCTTAGTCCGTCTATGATAGATGAACAAACAAGATGTGCTGTGTTGTGTCATGTCCAGGAGTCCAGAACAACCAGGCACTCAGATCTCCCTCTGCGAGCAGTGGATTGTCTGCAAGCAGCACGAGTAAGTCTATTCCTGTCGTATCACAGCCCACTGGGATTTCCCGTCCTCAGCTTGGCACTGACAGCACAAGTTGTTTTTCTCTCTGTCAGTTCCAGTGTATGGTGTTCAAAATAACCTGTCCACTACCAGCGCCGGTGTCCTCGCTCCCATTGGAACCAACACACATATAGGTAAAGCAGAGACATGCAGACAGCTTTAAGAACAAATAAAACACGTGCAGACTTTCTGAGGATAAAATTCAAGACATGTTTGAACAAGTGTCTGATGTTTTCTTTTTTTTCTAGAAAAAGGGTTTTGTTTTCTTACGTAAGCTTTTTGAAAGTTGTCATTATTAAAACAGTCAATCCATGATTCATGAGGTCAGTTGATCAAAGTCATGAATCGTGAAAATGCTAAGTAGTGTTTTTGTCTCCTGGCAGGTTATGGTGTGCACAAAAATGTATCAGGCACTGCGATAAGCACAAGCACAGGTGAGATCTAAGAATTTCAAAATAAAATGCAGATTAGACAAAACAACAACAACAACAGAAAAACAAAACGTGAATTTCATTCACTTACTTAAACTTGTGACATTCACACTCCTGTGATACAGTACAAGTACTTACCAACACAAATCCAGTGTTGGTAAGTACACAGTGAAGCATACTGCAACAGAAATGGACTGAACCAAGGTCAAGTTTGAAATGTTAAAGTCTTGCTGTTTGTTTTTTACAGTGAGACCCAGCAGCCCCATTAATGACGAAGCCTCAGGTAAAGACTTCAATTATGTGCTGATAGAGAAGGAGAATAGTCCTGTCAAGAAGGAGACAGAGAGACTGGTGATGGCCAAAGACACAGGGAAGCAGTTCATGTCTGCTGCACCTACTAGTATCTCTGGTAACTCTCCATATTAATATGTACTACAGCATCACTAATGCTACTAAGTCAACCACTGCCATTCTAATATTGCACTAGATCATTCTTGATGTATATTTCTTTTTGTAATAATTGATCCTTGTTCTGGCCTGCAGCTACTTACTCTGAGGACTCACTAAAGAGAGAGAAACAGAAGCTGTCATCCAGCACGGTGGAGGAAGGAACAGATGCCAAATGTAAACGTGTATTCATCAAAACTGTATTTGTTTTATTACACAGACTTTGTTTAACATCAAATTTAATTCTGTGACATTTTTTTTAAGATTCCTCCCTAAAAGTCGCAACAAAAGACAAAGCCACATATGCAGGTCAGTATTTGTTATTTCATGCATTGTACCTGTGTGTTCCTGCTGGTCTCTGTTAAGAACTACAGATAGGTGCATGTGCATATACTGACTCACCTGAAAAAGGTGGTGTTACAACCAGGAAATCCGTTGAATCTTTTAATCAGTTAGCTTAGCTTTGCATAAAGAGTAAAAACACCCTGGCTTAGTCCAAGGGTGAAATCTTTATTTTTATAGATGCACGTTGTGGGAGTCTTGTCCTTACTGTGAAGTTGCACAGGCAACCAGTGAGTTGATAATCCTTCATTACATCACTATTCATGCTATTTACACTTGGTACACGTAGTTGTACCAATGGAACAAACTAAATAAAACATATTCATTGATGAGACACAGAGTTTTTCCACAGAGAGAGAGAGTAACACTGAACTGTAGATCTAACTCTCTGTAAAATAGCAAATAACATTTTCTTATTCTTTAAGATAATAGGTAAGACAAGTAAATACATTTAAATGTACCCACACATTTAACTCTTGTTGTTACTTGTTTCTCAGAGATTCATAAAAATGAATCAGGCTTCAGCTTCTGCTCCTGCTGCAGCTGGTGGAAGTGGCTGCTGGGACTGCTGCTCAGCGTGCTACTCCTCCTCGGCCTCCTCGTCGGACTTATCGCTTTGGGTGAGAACATCAACCTCAGCATGTTATTTACCTTCATACGGGTCCATGACGGAGAGCTCCACATGTCCATCTCCATGTTTCATTACAGGTGAAGAGGTGAGGCACCTTAAGAACCGCGTCAAGGCTTTGGAAGACATCACCGCCTTAGTAAAGTCCAGCCGCCTGTCGGCCTCCCCGAGCATCAACATAATCGACCCCCTGGACAGGAGTTCTTCTGGGTCCACCCTGACCCGCTCTGACAACACAATCAACCTGGGGGCTGCTGGGCCGGTGAGAGACACCGGGAGCGGACCTGCTGTGGACAGTGCTGCCCTGCAGAGGACAGTTCAGCAGCTGGTCAGAGCTGAACTTCGCTCAGATGCTGTAAGAGGTACGACACTGTCAGTGGTCTTCAGAAATCCACCCTGTCAGCGTGTCAGTGAAAAATGGACGGATATTTGAAAGAAACTGATACCAATCTATTTCTACTTTTAGAAACATTTGCTTACTCGCTAAAAGGGGAGAGAGGAGAACCAGGACCTAAAGGTACAGAATTCAAACCACACACTGATTTAAAACCTCGTATTTTGTTGTTTTCTATCATAAGACTTGACTGTTTCTTTGCAGGGGATCCAGGGACACTAGGACAAAAAGGTGAAGTATTCCTCACAGTTCAATAAAGGTCAAACCTCAGAAGTATGAACCATGCTTTGTAAACAGGAACTAACCAGTGACAACTGGTGTTTTACAGGCGATAGTGGCTTCCCGGGCCTGCCAGGTAAGACTGACAACAAATGTGTTTTCCCTTCCATCCCAACAGAGCTCACAAACTCACAGGCTGTTCCTCCTCCTCTCACGTCCTGTTTCTGATTTCTTCAGGTCCTCCTGGGCAGATGGGTCACCCAGGACTGGATGGACCGAGGGGCCCAAAGGGAATAGCAGGTAATGCAAAGTTAAACTCATTTGACATTGTTCTGTGATGCTGTTGGAATTTCTTACAAAGAGTAATCATGGGCTAACACTCATTTTCTTTTTGACCAGGTGAACCAGGTCCCGAAGGACCACAGGGTCAACGGGGCCGGGATGGACAGATGGGCCCCCGCGGAGAGCCTGGACCACCTGGTTTTGGAGAGAAGGGAGACAAAGGTAGGCAATGGTGATGTGTCCTGAGTTCTTTAATGAGGTGTTGAGCATTTGATGATGAAATCCGGTTCTGACAGGCTCTCAAGGTGAGCTGGGACGTCCTGGTCCTGCTGGTGTACCCGGACCCATGGGGCCAAAAGGTAAGGTTGAAGGTCATGATGCAATTAAAAGCCAAATCAGATGAAAAATACATAAACAACAGATTAAATAACTAATGAAACTGACTGTTTGATTTAGGAGCCATGGGAGAGCACGGTGCCTCAGGAAGCCCAGGTAAAGACTTGATAGACATGACTTTCAATGTGCTTTGGTCTTTTTTAGGTTCTCACTGGCAGAAGTGTATTAAATCTGTTTATTATGTTCCTGCAGGTGTTCCTGGTCCACAGGGTTTCCAGGGTGAAGCAGGAGCTCCAGGAACAAAAGGTACCCGATAGGTTTTAGACTCTTTCATTATTCTGAAAGAGTCTTGCCATTATCTCCATTAACACATCTGACTGTCTTCAATGCAGGTGAACGAGGAACACCAGGGTCGCAAGGAACCAAAGGAGAACAAGGAGAGAGGGGGCCACGTGGTCTTGCAGGTGTGTTTCAGCACAGTCAATAAGAACAAATACAAATAATTTAAACACAAATAAAAGTTCTGACAGATAATCCTGCCAATGTTTTCATGATTAAAAGGGGAACCTGGACAACCTGGACCACAAGGCCCTGCGGGACCAAAGGGATCTAAAGGAATTACAGGTGAGAAGAGACAGGAGAGGGTTAGAATGAGGACTGCATCATCTCCAGTTAGTTCTCACTGCTCGTTTAAAGATTTACATTGTTGGTTAACTGTGGATCAAATAATGCCAGTTGTTCAGAGAGAAAAGAGCCAGAAAGTGGACGGCTTTGTCAATAATAAGGATCAGTGACATAAAATAAGAAGAATAGAGGATTTGGGTGCTCGTTTGGATCTCACTTGAGGCTCGAGAGGTCAAACATTCAAACTCTCTGTCACTGAGCACCTGTTCACTAACATTCATCGCTGTCATTACAACCACAGTCTCTGTGTACTGCAGGTGACACAGGTTCGGTGGGACTTCCTGGTGTCAGAGGACCTCCTGGACTTCCTGGTGATGTTGGCCCTCCAGGTACTCTTCCATGGCATTATCCCATCATGGGAGCATATATCATCAGTTGTAATGTTATATAATATGTAATGTTATAAAATAAAATACTGTCTGATTTATTTCACTGAAATGAAAACTTTTTGTTCCTTCAGGCCCAACTGGGCCCCAAGGACCACCAGGTATGACAGTGTGGATCCCAACTAAATATTTAGCCCTCATTTAGACTAAATCTGACAGATTTGATATAATGTAATGTTTATTTTCTGATCCACTGTCATAGGTATTGCTGGAAATCCAGGGCAGCCTGGTGGTAAAGGTAATGTCTCATTTCCTACAGCATGTTGCAAAGTAGCACAGTGTTGCTTGTTACCAGGCTCACTATGAAAAAGATCAGTTTTCTATGTTTGCGAGTGGATATTTGCTCTTTAGTACTAAACACATTGTGCAGGTGAGGATAATGGGAGATGTTATTCATTTTTCATGAATTTAGTCACAAGTTGTTTAATAATCCAAGTACGTGGGATCCAGTTCATCCTCTGGAGACACTGTCATCGAGTTTGCTTAAACACTTTCGTGTTGTAAATGTAAGAACAACTGAAAACTCCTGTTTTTCAGTAGAGTTAAAATGTGAAACTGAAAAAAAGAAAGACTAAAGCCAATATATAAATGTTGATATACAGCTTTTTTTTTTAACTTTATGTATCTAACATGACACTGTCTTCCAGGTGAACCAGGATCACCTGGTAAAGTCATCGGCCCGAGTAAGAACAGCAGCCTTTGTTGTACTAACTCCACGTACACACACTGTACCACGCTGTGCATCAGTGTCTTGTACACTGTACCTGATGGTTGTTTTTCTGATTCTTTATTATAGTCGGTTCTGATACTGTGGCCATACCTGGACCTCCAGGGCCTTCTGGGCCTCCAGGACCCGCTGGAGTACCTGGTTTGTCTGGCCCCACTGGCCCTGCTGGAGTCCCAGGACAGCCTGGTAAATTTCAGCTCTTTAACTGTGTTGACACTTGTGGAAACGTGGATCGACAACATTTCTGTGATGCTGTACTCAGGTGCTAAGGGTGACAGAGGGGAGAAAGGAGACAAAGGAGAGCAAGGAAAACCTGGTGATCCCGGCATCAGCGTCACAAAACCAGAAACTGACAGTGAGCACCTCTCTGTTATCTTGTTTTCTTTGTGGTAATCTCTAGATCACATGCAAATCCATTAACTGCTTTCATTTTAACCTTTTTACGTGTCTTAGCGGCTGGACTTCCTGGACCACCGGGGCCTCCTGGACCACCTGGTCCTCCTGGTATGTTGAAATCTGTTCGTATCATTGCTATTCCAAAACAATTGTGACATTAGGAACAGCTAAATTATTCAAATGCTGTTATTCAGGTGAGGCTAAACAAGGTCCTCCAGGACGCAGAGGTCCTCCAGGAGAGCCAGGTAAACCCGGATCTGCCATTAGACAGAGAGAGCAATTCATCATCAGCATACAGGATGATTTCAGCAACAGTTGAATGAAAATGGATTTGTGTCTGTCATTTTGAATTACTCAGGTGTTGGTTTACCTGGACCTCCAGGAGAGAAAGGAGATCCTGGCAGCTTTGTGCCTACATCAGGTTAGTGAGAGAAATGTAGTTCAGTTGTACTATAAGCTGACAACCTTGCATTTCTTGTTCAACTTCAGCTATCATGCTGCCTGCTGTGTTTGATGCAGCTCTCATTTATTTTATCTTAGAAACCTTCTTTGCTGGACCACCTGGACCACCTGGACCTCCAGGCCCGCAGGGCCCACAGGGTGGGTTTAGCAGGACGATTTAATACTTTAATATTTCCCAAACTAATGAGTAAATTTAGCAGCTCGTTACATCAGTTTGTAGAGATTTTCTAAATTGTCTAGAATCTGGTTTTCACAGAAACATTTTTCATCCTCTCTCTTTAGGTGACAGAGGACTCCAGGGATTCCAAGGTGAAAAACTGAAACCATGCCATACTTACATACTGTTTAGACCTACAGATAGAATCGCTGATGTCATGTACTGACTGTTTCAGGTGAACCAGGTCAACCCGGTCTTCCAGGAAGTCCAGGGGAACCAGGTGTTGGTATGTGAACGTCTCATGTAGTAGAAAACTGTAGATGAAAGGAATTCAAATTTTACTGATTGCCAATAACCTTAGGAACAGAATAGATCTGATCTGAGCTTTTCACTTTTGTTCATCACTGTACAAACAGGAACTGAATTTGATCGAGGAGCATTTAATGAACATTTTCCAGATCTTTCAGTCACATTTTGTGGTTATCACCAGTAGATAGACAGATCATTCTTTCACTGTCATTCTGGTGCCAGAGTGATGATTAAAGGTACCGATAGAAACAGAATTTGAATCGGTTGTTTTGGTTTCTGTATCAGGTTTTCCAGGACAGCCTGGGTCTGAGGGCCCAGAAGGCCCACAGGGTCCACCAGGGCCACAAGGACCCAAAGGTAAACTCAGTCAGCTGTTTTGTATGACCTTCAACATTCTGTTACACAGCCTTATGTTTTTGTTGGTTCACAGGATCTAGCTACAAGGAATAGTTCCTACTGTTCATTCTGTCTTTTTATGTTTTCTTTAAGACGTCAGCAACACTGACTTTGCATCATTCTATTAACTTGTTCCCTGCAGGTGATCCAGGAGACCCTGGAATCCCAGGAGCCTCTAGTGGTAAGACCCTCCTAAATATCATAGGACATCAACTAGTGTATGAGTGCATCCTCATTAATTCTGTGTTTTTACCTACAGGGTTTAGAGTGAGCCACTGTGGCTGACTGCACTAAGAAACTGTCCATTATGCAAACAAATCCTACCAAATTAATATTTGTATTCATTTCTTCATGTTTGTGTGACCCAAGGTTATGTAGTGAATAGATTTTCAGTCACAGCTTCAATAGTCAAATTCGTTAAGAGCGAGAGATTATTTTGAGTTTACCAAAAATACAAATGCATTCAAATAAGTAAAGATAAATATGAAATACTCCTACGTCCATTAGCATATAATGTTTGAGTAGGAGAATTAGTTTAATCAGAAAAAGGAATAAATGTAAGGGCTCATGTCAGGTGCGATACTACGATGTCCTTCCTAGCATTACCCAGATTCGACTTCTGTACCTCTAAGGCTTTGTTTCAGGAGTTTTAGGGAACTGCCTTAAGGAACAGTAAGGAAAGGCTCGAAACAGCAACATACCTTAAGGTTTTACAAAACATGTTGTTGTTTCAAAACATTTAAGGCATGTTCAAACTTTGAGACCTTAGTGAATAGTAAGGCCTACCTCATGACCTGTGTAGAGTACTAGTCATCACATTTATGCACGTCTCAGCAACAGCTAGAGTGTGAAAGGTGGGAAAAACAGGATTGTTGATTCTCAGTGGGAACATAAGTAGCCCCATGACTTTTCATGTTACAGAAGAGGTCGGATAGTTTGGTTTCTTTTAATAATAGAGTGAAATTTTACCAAAAAAACATTGAGGGTCTTCTGCTGTATTTTCTTTATGTATAGGACATTTTATTCAGGACTTTCTGTTTCCATCCCAGATGACTCCTTCAGTCCTGGTCCCCCAGGCCCACCTGGACCCCCTGGTCCACCTGGATCGACTGATGTGGGCCAGTACATTGCAGATTATCTTCAGAGTAAGCTATGCATGATTATCTATTTGCTTTTCTGTAACACTGCATATGGATGAAACGAAGGCCTGGTTTATGTGACAATTGCCATGATGTGCAGGTGATGGAGTTAGGGAGTACCTGACTGGACCCCCTGGTCCTCCTGGTCCTCCAGGGCAAGGAGGAGATGGGATGGTGGACGATGTGGCAAACCGAGTCATCAGCTACATGCAAAGTAAAACCAATTACTGTACATAATAACGCTGCCTCTGTTATGAAACAGTACAAATCAACAGTAGTGGAGCTCCTTTAGGTGTAACTGTAAATGACTTGTAAACAACAATATGAACACATGGTAAATTAGTCCTTTGGCTGCCATGTTTATATATTTGGAACAAGAGATAACTTACCTGGTGTCCTGAAAGTCATGATAAAACTATTCATCTTTTGTTTCCAGGAGATGATGTGAGGCAATATGTTGCTGGTCCTCCAGGACCACCAGGACCTCCTGGAACTCCAGGCATTGGAAGCTACATATTAAACACCCATGAGGTTGCTGAACATGTCCTTGGTCTCATGAACGGTGAGTGTTATAAAGGCACACATGGGTTACCTATTAAGAAAGGGATGTTGAGAGAACGTAGATGTGACTGACTCTGGGTCTTGTTTGTCACCAGACAGAGGAGTGGCAGGTGTACCAGGACCTCCTGGACCTCCGGGGCCACCTGGTCCTCCTGGAAATCTGTTATCGCGTAAGAGACACAACGGCAGTTGACCTTATAGCGTTTATGTCACTGTCCAGTCTGTTCTAAAGAAATGTGATCTAGTAGCATTGTTGAGCTAACATATCTGCATTTGCATTGTCTGACTAGCTGGATATCAAACACTTGTGGGGCCTCAGGGTCCTCCTGGTCTCCCAGGTCTCCCTGGCCCACCAGGACCTCCTGGCCCACCAGGATTTGCAAACTACATCAGTGCAGACATTCGTGACTACCTGCAAAGTGAGTTTGACTGAAAACCTTGACTTCATCCGTCCATGGGGATTCATCTGAGAAGATAAACCTAACATGTTTTTGTTTTGTTTGTTTTTTGCATTTGCTCCATTGTCTTCCAAAAGGCGTTGCCTCCAGGGGCCCTCCAGGCCCACCTGGTCCCCGTGGACCTGAAGGTCCCCCTGGTCCTGTACGTGATCTGGTGTCCTTTGCCGAGCATGCCAACAGGGAATCGCTCAAAGCAGAACAACAAGAATATGTCAGGAGTGAGTATTAGGAACATTTCAATTAAAAAATGGTGGAAAAGGAAATTTAACTTTAGCCTCAGTGTGAGCTAACCGCAGAGCCTGCAAGTGCTCCAAGAAATGGTTACTGTTGGAGATGCTCTCTGCTGCATTTCAGCAGCTGAGCTAAACTGTACTGTTAGCACAGTTAGTACTATTAGTACTGAAAAGCCAAAGAAAATAAGCAATGGTTTGTTGCAATAGCTTTTATGTTATAGAAAAAAACAGCAAGTAACAGCAAAGCTTTAAGATCAAAAGACAACATTTCAGAATTCCAACTTTTATTTGATGCTATTTACATCTTACATAGCACGAATGAGACCAAAACAAACAAAATGTTATAGACTGATGAGACAAAGATGAACTTCTACCAAAGTGTGGAGGAAGAAATGATCTGCTCATGATGTGAAGCATGGTGATGTGCTAATCTTTATTGATGATATAACTCACACCTCATAATAGAGAGGTGTACAGAAATACTTTGTCTGCAAAGTCACAGTTAAATGCATCAAAACACAACAACAGAAATCTCAAATAAACTGGCCTTGTCTTGTCTATATGAAGTAACGTGTTATTGTATTTCCTCCAGGTGATGGCTTAATAGGAGCTATGTTTGGACCTTCTGGTCCACCAGGCCCTCCTGGACCCCCAGGACACAAGGGAGAGCCAGGCGTGCCTGGCAACAGAGACTGGAACCTGGATGCAGTTGACTACTCCAATATGGCTGTCAAAGTAACAGAATACATCAAATGTAGGTGTCATGAATCCCATTTCAGAATGTTCTGTCTGGTAAATTAATGCAGACACAGGGTGCACAATGAGAAAATGCACACCAACATTGTTGTGTAATTTCCAGCCCACAGGTTGCTGCACGACATTATGAGAGAGTACAACAATAGTGTCTTCCAAGGACCTTCAGGACCACCTGGCCCTCCAGGTCCTCCAGGACGTAGCCGATGGTTTGGTTCCCATGGAAATGCCACAGAATTGTTGGAATACATGAAATGTGAGTGTACAGTAGAACAATTAATTACAATTAATTATTAAAACCTACAACAATACACAACAGATTGAGCTACTGTTTACATGTTTCTCACCTAACCTGTTCCAGCGCATGGTCTGCTACGCGACATTGAACGGATCCACAATGAACGTGTCATCCCAGGACCACCTGGTCCCCCTGGTCCTTCAGGTCCACCAGGATACCCAGGCCTAAAAGGAGAGAAAGGTATTTTAAATTTTGATTGTTAAAATAAAAATGTTTTCCTGTGTTAAGTCAGAAAAAGGGAGGTTCCATGTTAGAGACTACACTGGTTTTCCTTCCATTAGTGTAGTCACAACTTCTAATGTTTGGACACAGGTGAAAGAGGCCTTCCTGGGTCTGAGGGACTCAAAGGACAAAAGGGTGAAAGAGGTGAGCTGTTTCTGTCTTCAGGAAATTCACCTGTCACACAGCAACTCCAGATCAAATTTACAGAAGAGCACGATTATTCAGTGACCAAAGCTTGTGAAGTGAATTTTAGAGACAGATGCCAGCAGAAAAGTATTGTTATGATTATGATTTTAAATAACAGTTGTAGAGAAATTATCCTTTTTGTATAATGTTTCAATTTGGTTTTATTGCGACAAGCAGAAATACTACTAAAATCTAGATAGTAGATATTTTGACTACTAGTTATCAGTTATAGAACATTACGGGGTAACGGGTTCTCTTTAGCTTTCTAACGACATGTTAGCCTGGAGTTGTTTATTTGAAGAAAGGGCCCCAGTATGAATTATCTGAAATTTGATATAATGTGCTACAGCAAGCTGTTGTTTTTCAGGAGAATTCACAATGACGACTAAACGAAGGAAGCGGGATGTTGGTGTTTGAGCAAAGAAGCAGAAGATTTGGACCTCAAGGGAAATTCTGAAATTTTGTGGTCGTTTTTTTTTTTTTTTTGTTTTAAATAAAGGATGTGCGATTTTATTTTTATATTGATAAATGTTTTGTACTGAACATTGGAATAGCTTGTGTAAAACACTGTTGAGGGGGTGGTGGGACTGAATGAAGAGGTTTTTTTTTAATTTTTTGAAATAGAGAATACAGTTTTTTTCATCACCTCCAGATAAAAGTGTATCACCAAAATAAATCAAATAAAAGACTGAACACAAATGTAGTAAAGAGAAAACTGTTTATTTACAGCAAAATTCAAATCTACATTACACAGGCATCCTAAAAACTATACATGGATTTGAAATGTATGACTTTGATATGATGTTTGTTTATCAATCAACATTCAGAATTATATCAATTTACTCTTTAGAAAACCTAGCTGACAAACAGGACAAGGGACTGGACTGCTTTTTTATTTTTATTTTTGTATGCTGCAAACCTCCAATAAGTGACTAAACAGCACATATGTTGCAGTGTGGTGTTTCATATAAATAGTTATTGAAAATGTCTTGCAAAAGATAAATGTAGATAAATGCTCAGTTATTAAATACATTTAACTAACATTAAAGTCAATCATAAAGAAAATGAGATGATAAAATGAACCAATCAGAAGTCAAATTGACCTAAACCAGTCAGGTCTATTTTCTTTGCAACAGCTGCTTTAAATATTACAGATTTAGCAGCATTCATAAACAGTCTAAATAGAAAATACTAAAAGCTTACGTTCTGTTTCTTTGAATACAGTTGAAATAACTCGTTGCTATGCTTCATAAAACAAGCGTTTAAAGGCTTCATAGCAGGTTTACAGTATATTTATTTCTGAAGTATTAAGGCTATTAGCTAGCATGACAATGACAAAGTACTATCATTTCGATAAAAAGAGAAAAAGCTATGTAAGCCTACACGTAGGCAATTGAAGAAAACCAAAGTAAATACTAAGGACACATTGTAACTGCAACTGAAGGGATTTTTTCTTAAAGTAGCTGAACTAAAAGCAGTTTGGAGCTCCGTTTCATGACACTCAAAACTTGCAAATGCTATAAAATGTGTGGACATCAGTGAAAAACTGCATTCTTTATTTATCCCTGAAGAACTCTTGCTTGACAATAAAACACGGGTGTTACCTAAAAAATTGAAACTAAATGCTGTTCAACAGCCACCACAGTGATTTCCCTAGTGTCCAATTAACAGTGATCCTTTGTTTCAGTATGTAAACACACCTCCTCTACTGAATGCAAAACAAAAAACTGTTGTAGATAAATGCACCATTTACTGCGTGTTGCTAAATACGAGTCTCAAGTTTCAACTGCCTGAGACGGGAAGGCATCCTGAAGAAAAACCTTTCTACTAGAAAAAAGTTCCTACATGTTGCATTGAAATCATGCATAAGACTGGTTATTTGAACCCCTAATGTATCACAACCTACCACTCTAACACAGACAGATATGTTGCATTTCATATAAATATACTCGTCGTTGAGAGTGACCCTGAAAATGTGCTGTCTTCTTTCTCAGAAATACATTCTATTTTATGATCAATTGTAAATGGCAAGATTACATATTTAACCAATTTTAAGTGGTATAAAATCCTTAGTGCAAACGTCTAAATGACACAAACACTGAGCAGCAATTAATAGTTGGAAATTGTTTGGATATAAAAGCCAAAAACATCAAATTCCACAGGCACTGGATTATTTAACAAACTAATTCACCAAAGACTGCTGGACAGCGAGCTCCCTCTTTAGTGTTTTTCAGGTGATGGCTCGAACACTGAAACCTAAATTTCCTTCATATTTCTCCTTCAACATGACTGTAATAGTGTGACAACATGACTAAATAAGTAGAGTATGACAGAGCAACAGAGCAGAGCTGTATACTGAGGAAGTCCAGAGACAGAGAACCACTTACATCCTCCGACAGAGGATGATGGCAAGGCAGCACAGGTTCAGTCTTTGTGTGATTGTATGTGTGTGTGTGTGTGTGTGTGTGTGTGCGCATGCGCAGTGTGCTTGAGTCCATGTGTACACTGCGTATGTCTTTGCATATGCACGTTGGTTTCTACTAAAAACCAGTGGAGTGGACGCTGGGGATTGGGTAGAACTTGGAGATGCGGCTCTGGCTGGAGGGGTTAAGGCACTCCGACTCTCCGCTCATCTTGAAGAACACTTCCTGCTCCTGCAACTTCCTGGCAAACTCTTCCTCCAGGGCCTGTGGAACAAATGAAAACATTATTATTAATTGCCCCGTGTTATAGCTGCTCTGACTCTCAGGGATTTTTTCTAAGAAAGTAACACTACATACAGTAGTAGTAGCAAGCGCTCGTTAGCAGCTCTCCTGCGCCACACGCCTGAGGCATGTTGCAGTGAGTAAACTACACCGAGCTAGTCAAGTTGAGGAAGAACTCCATTTGTGCTAATTGTTGTGAGAGCAATATTGCTAATTCCTGGAAGGATCTAGATTATTTAGTTCTTTTTGGTTTTCCCCATTTCTCTATCCAGACTCACAAATGAGGTGTCACACAGAAACCTGTCTTCCTCTGTAGTACAATGATCAGTATTATATAAAAAGAGAGAACTTTCAGAAAGCACCTTTTTGTTTGAATAGAAGACCAAAACACAGGAGAGGCATATTTTAAAATAAGTGAACACGTGGTTTTGTATCATAATGTGGGTAAATGAGCCTAAGCAGACTCAGAGAGAAAACGTTTGCATGTTAAGGTCAAGTGAAATTAAGTTTCAGAATGGAAACTTTAAAAAGCAAAGCATTTAAAGTCTCTTAAAAAGAATAATGCCTGCATACACCACTGACCTAAAAGCTAAGCTAAATGCTGTATTTTGAAGGCCCCATCTTTTCTAAGACATGCAGCTCAGGTTACCTGTTTCACCTTGATGATAGACTAGCTATCTGTCCAGTATCGTCTCACCCTGCGTCAGCTGAGCTTGGTTCAGAATGTGTCAATATTTACAGGTGTTTATGTACACACTAAGTACCCGTATCACAAATTCAGAGAAAATAAAAGGTGTAGGAACGAGGTTCATATTTATTCTCCCAGCTGTAATGGCTACCTTCTTCCTAGGTCGTAGTTTCTCCCTCCATTCCTTCAGCTCCAGGCTGTGCTCCTCGTCCAGCTCCTTTAGCTTCTGGGTCTCATGTTCAATCAGCAGGTGGCACTTCTCATTCTGAAACACACAGACTCACTAAATCATATCTGTCCATAGAACATGTTAAAGTGCATGCATTCACTGTACTAAGTATTTATAAAAATATAGCCTCTTAGATTTATACCTGCAGCTGCTGAAGCTCTCGGATGTTGGCGTCACATTGCAGCTGCAGGTCTCTCATCTGGTTTTCATGTTTCTGGTGCTGGTGAAGCCTCTCGTTCTTTTGTCTCTTCTCCTCCTGAGCTGCAAACTGTCAAACAGAGACACAAGTAGGCCTCAAAGGTTCATTCAAATGCTCTCTATCTACCAAACAAAAGAAAAATCGTTTATTTTCACTTCTACAATCCAAGTTTTTCTCACCTGTTTAACCTTCTCCCTCTCCTGCTCCGGGGTGATGGCAGCTCCAGTGATGCGAAGGCTCTTCTTGAACATGGCCATGCGTGTCTTGGCTTCACTGCGCTGAATCTTTGGCAGCCTGGTTCTCTCCTGCGTCTGTTTGTTCTTCATCTCCTCAATCAGACGCTGGTTGTAGCGCTGCATCTGCTCCATCTCCTGTACAGGGCAAACATCAGCAGACAGAGGAAGTTGGAGGACGGTTCCAGAAAGACTTTGTTAATTTTACAAGGTAAATCTGAGTGTGGAAAAATGTTTAAAGACAAAGTCCCATCTGTTCTGTACCTTCTCGTGTCTCTTGAGCAGCTGGTGTCTCTGCATGAAGTACTGGTCTTTGAGCTGCTGTTTGAACAGCTGGTGTTTCTCCTGCAGATGGCGCTCTTCCAGCTCCCACATGGCAGCCTCTCGGGCTAAATACAGACACACAAGTGAAGAAGTCAAATCATTGCACAATGAAGCGTTCACAGGCTAAATGGTGGAGAATACCTCCAACATTAGGACTCATTCTCAGAGCATTTGGCTATACTCTGCAGTGGACAGCAACAACATTTGTTGGAAGGATTGTCACCATTACAGGGAAATGGCTGAATGCTTGAAATACTTGTCAAACAACATCAGCTTTACTAATGAGGTTTCAGCTTTTAAGCTTTGAACTACCCCACAATTTCTATTCTCAGTGAAAGCTCTTTATAAGATTCTAAAGCACACTTACATGCTCCCGTGACTTGGTTCAGTGAGCATTACGGTCAAGTGTTGTTTCCCAGCATATTAAGCATGGGATTAAGGCCCAGGCGGTGCTACCTGCTAACATGCTGCTGTTCACTGCAGTCGTATGAGATGGGGCTCCAGAAATGTGGTCTGAGAGCCTCCTGTTGGCTCCAAAGACAGCCTGTTTATGGCTGATAGGACTACAGATGATTATACTCAATGCTGTAACATGCTTAACTAAAATCCATGTGCGGCTAAAAAACTGGAAACAGATGTGTATTTACACCACCACCAACTACTAGAAAAATAGCTTTCCCTTCAGCTACTAAATGTTCCGCTGTTTTCACCATCTAGCTGCCAACTGTGCCTGCAGGTCACAGTGGTTTTATGAAAGTCATTTTGTAGAAAACAGCTGCCTGCTGTTTGAAATGAGATGGTTTGCAGGCCAAAAAAACAAAAGCTAAAAATAAGCTAGGTTAAAGGAGCTAAAGAAGCTGCAGAGAGGAAGGCCACCGAAGGCCACAGAATTTGAGCCAGCTGTTAATGAAAGAATACTGATTAGTGCAGCTTTGAGCAAAACATGGATTATCTATTGGTTCCTCTAGAGCTAATACTTTGAAAGCAGCAACACAGAAGCAGGACAGAATAATCCTGCCAGTCAATTCACAGTCATACCATGCAAACATGACTTCAAAATCTATGAGCAGAATCATTTTCCTGAAAGCTCTGATTTATTGAACATAACTAAATATGCCAGCTGACTGACACTAGATGGATGTTATTACCTCTGAGAAGCTGCTGCTTGTGGTTGAGGCAGTCTCTCTCGATGGTGGCGAGCTCGTGTTTGTGTTGCTGGATAATCTTCTTCAAAGCGCTGTCTAGATCCTGCTGCTGCTTCTGAAGAAACTCTTGTTCCTGGGTAAAAGGTAACACACAATACATTCCCATTTAAGACAGGTCCAATAACCTCAGAATATGTAATAAAGGAGTCAAGGAATCTGAGAAGAAAGTGAACCTCAATTCCTCAACAACCAGTGTTTGCTAAAGCATTGCTCTCGCAACAGAAACCTTGATCAATATATTAGGCTGGACAGGCTTTATTAGGCCAGTTGAGTGTGTGCTTGTGTGTTTACTTGCCTATGGGCTTTCTGCCAAGTTTACCACAGGCTTAACTACCTTAGCTGATGACCCAGACAGTTAAAACTGCCAGTAAGGACAGATCCTACTCCTTGTCAGCCTTATTTATGTGGCCTACTTGGCTCACCTAAAGCAGAGGAACCAGACATTGACTGACAGTAAAATAAACCTATTTTTAACAGTAATTTGGTTTGGCATTGGCCTTTTTGCATGGACTTATGTACAAAAAACAAACCAAAAAACATGTGTGTTTAATAAGTTACAGTGCAACAGACACGAGGAGTTTCACTTACATTCTGTATGGGAGCATTGCACAGGGTGCACGAGGACAACTGAAAGGACTGTATCATAACATTGGCCAATCCCTGTGGATCACAGCACATTACCATCCTACACATTGCACTAAACAATACACACACCAAACGTGTGGTGGACACCGCAAACTCAGGTGGGTGGATAGTTTGGAAGAGTGAAGAAAACACTGCAGTAAAAACTGCATTAAACAGAACTAATAATATTGTTTGACTAGCTTTGTGCATGCTACTTTCAGTTTCATTAAAAAAATAAATTAAAAATTGTGTGTGTACAGCAGAGCTGAGAAGAGGAGGTATTCTGTGTCAAAGTTCAAACTCCACTGCAAACTGAAGCCTTATTACCTCCTCTGGCTGGGCTTGGACAATATCTTCTTTAATACGTTTCAGAAAAGCATTTGTCACATGCTTTGGAGAAAGTCCCTCCTCCTGTCTGCCCTGTGTATGAGCAACCGTGAGCAATAAGATGGAAATAAAAGGAAATAAAAGCTTTGGACAGATTAGGACTATGCAAAAATAAATGAGAAGTGGCAGTGCAGACTGATTTAGCCCCTGTGAGGCTAAACAATGATTATGTAAGCACTTATAAGACAGATCAGACAGACGCGTGTGCATCTGAGTATTAAAACATCCTGCTATAAATAGGAACTTCACAATCTATCCTATCCTTGCTAGGTCTAGGTGAAATAAGAGAAAGGAAAGGCAGCAGAGTGATTTACATGCTAACCTCTTTCTTGCGGTTTTTCAGCATGTTCTGGTACTTGGACAGCTCTTTGTCCTGCTCAGCTTTGATACGTTTGGCCTCGTCCCGGAGCCGGTTGGTGTGCTCCTGCTCCAGTCTCTCAATGGTCTGTTTCTGCTGCCGCTCCAGGTTTTCCACCTCTTGGTCATACTGGCGCTTCTTACTCTGGAGCACACAGAGGTTCAGGTCATATGAGAGATAGCAGTTGTGGTAAAAGAAGAAGCAGTTCTATGATTTCAGTGTGTCAAATTCTACAGGCATCTGGAAGAAGCTTCAGTTTACAGTTCTGCTGGCATCAAATTCTCAAACCCTTGAATTTTGGAGTACCACCTATTTGGTGGAACAAAGTAAGACAGTTTTTCCCCTCAAATATGGAAAACATCAGTAACTTTAAACCTTCATTTGACAAACACAGAATGATTCCGTTTTATTTTTCATTAGTTTTGTGTTGTGTTAAACGTGTTCAGGTGTTTCCTGTTGTCCACAACAAAACCTGTGGTGTTGCATTTCAACATGAGTCATCATGAGTTTTCTTGGGAGCAATAGATTAGTGTAGCTACTTAAATAGCCAGACAAACTTCTTCTCAAAACCCTTTAGACTTACAATATCTATCCATATATCTGAGGATCTTGCCTCAGATATGTTTGATTTCAAAGCAGGTTCTCACAAAGTACATGCAAATTGCCAGGCTACAACAACATGCTTTAATGCCCATGAGTCTCCAGAAGCAATGCAATCAAAACTGAGACTAATAGAACATGTATTGCAGCTGGCTGGCCTTTCTTTAAATACATGAAGGCTGTACAACACAAAAATACTTCTTCAAGAAGCAGCCACCAGTGGGCCTAGTTAGGGATTTAAAACAGATATTTCAAGAGTCATTTTAGTTCAAAGGGCGTGTGTCAATCTGCATGTGTGTGTTCTTGCAGCTAAAAAGAGTTTTACATCAGAACATAGTTTTAGGGTAAAAGGTTAGAATTAAGTTCAGGGAAATGTAAGGTTAAGGATTGTGGTTACACTTATGGGGTAGCTATGATGGTTATGGTTAACGGCTTAGGAACGCATCAGGATGCTCAAAACTAGTTTAACTGGAAACATTCATTTGTTTACACTTAAGTAGGCCACATTCTCCTCCAATAACCAGAATTAAGTCATAATTAGACAATGATTAGAAAATGAGAGGAAATGGTTGAGGTCAGTTAAACCAAATATCACTGGGCAGATTGGGCTCACAAGGCTGCCTGATGGAGCTCATAAAGAAACAGCGACATTTTCGTTGGGTCCCTTTTCGCCTGTAAATCACACTTTTAAGGCACAGTTAAAATCTTCAGCATTGACTGTTCTGTGTTGAGAAACTCACTGTGGTCTCCTGTTCAAAGCGGCGATAGATTTGTTCTTTTTGCTGCTGGAGCTTGTTGCTGAGCTGCTGTTGGGCCCTCTGCTCTTCCTTTTGCAGAAGACGCAGTTCCCTCAGCTCTTGGCGCCTGGAAAGTAGGAGGCAGACAAAAAAGATCGGAAAGTAGCGGCAAAGAAAAACAAAGATAATTATGTGTTTTGAAGAAAGAATACTTCACAGTTTAATGTGGTGATCTGAAACAGTGATCAAATACGTGCAACATCATAGTAGTTTTAGCATTTAAAACCGTCAGTGTATGTAAATACCTTAGGAATCTCATTTCCTCGTTCTTGGCGTCATTGTCAGTGATGATCTTTGATGTAGTCACACTAACTTCCACTCCATCCACGATGAATGTGCGGGTCTTTTTCAGTGTCTTCTTCTGACGCTTTGTGTCCTGGAAGGAGGAATTTATATATATACACATCTTTATCCACCGTAAAGCTTTAATATCATGGTTTAATGTATTTTAAAGAAATGATCCAATTCAGTAGTTTTGCTACAACAATCTGCAGGCCAAATGTTTCATGAGAAAACTATTTTTTAGTATGTTTGCTGTGTAAGTTACCTGTATTGAAACCGATCCAGGCTCTTTAGGTTTGGACAGGAAGCTTGAGATAGACAGGTTTAGGTCTACACTGCTGTTATCTGCCACTGAGCCTCTTCCAGAGTCTGAATCTCTCTCCTTGTCGTCTGTAGCTTTGTCTTTCTTCTCATCTTCTGTATTTATTTTATCCTCATCTGTAGGATTCTCTCTATTCTCCTCTTTTGGGGCAGTATTATCTTGTTCTGGTAGTGTCAATATGACCTTTAGATGTTTGTAGCTGTTCTCCTCATCTTCCTCTCCCGCTGGTGGGTTTGATTCCTCCACAGCAACCATCTTTTCATCCTGAGGAGCCTGAGGAGCCTCAGTAACCTCTGTGCTCTCTGTGGTGGCCTCTTCATTGGCTGGGAGCTCAGCTGTGTCCACTTCCTTTTCGTCCTCTGCTATCTCCAGCTGATGAATTTCCTTAACAGGCACCTCTGGTTCAGTCTCTGGTTCTGGTTTGGAAACATCCCTTTCTACTACGAGCATCTTCTCTTCAGGTTTCTGTTCAACCTCTTCATCCTGAGCTGGAGTGTTTGAAGCTTCCTCTGAACACTCTTCTGGTGCAGGGGCATCAGGCTCTTCCACAAAGCTAGTGTCTAACACTTGGCCAAGGGGCACTTCAGTGGGTGTGGACATGGGAAGAATGGGCTCACCCTTCTCAGGGACCGATTCCAAGATGGAGGGAGACAGGGGGATCTTCTCATCCTCTGAGCTGGCAACACTGGCATCAGATGGGGCGCGTTTATGGCCCTAAAGCAGATGTAGAAACAACAGAGAAGATCTGATGTCATGCTAGTTTCTCTAAATGCCAAACAAAAAAAACAACATAAGTGCACTTATGAAATGACCAATAACTATTTAAAACGGAATTAGTAAATTAATTGATTAATGTTAATGCCCATGTGAATATAGACATAGGTGCCTTTTGTAACACAATGTAAGAAGCAAGAATTTGAAACTGGTCTTCAGTGTATTAATGGTGTTTTTGTGAACCAGGATCTGTGGCACCTCTGATAGGGCTGAGTTGGTGAAATTAGTTCAAGAACGGACAATTAATCTGTCTTGATAATGACATTATAATAATTGAGAGATAGAGATAGAAATCGTAACTGCAATTATATAACACTTTTCCATTTTACCAGAGTAGTGCTTCACAACTAGTCTCTCATTCACACACACGTTTTTATGGCAGTCACAATTCATTCCCTAGCTCCCTACTGTTGCGTAGGCCATGTTAATCTACTGTTTTAATTTTTAATTTATCACATATTAATTTATCACACTGCCTTAGCCTAACTCTAACCATTAATGTAACTGCCTCACCCTGAACTTTACTCTAAGAAAACCTAATTCTAACCCTAACCCTCTTTAAACAGCGTGATAGCTCTTGCATTCTCTGTGCATGTTCTCCCAATTTCTGATATTTTAAAGATAAATGATAACTGGATTAGGAATTGAATTCTAAATATAAAGGTGTTGGAACAAGTGTAAAAGGTCTGTAGTTTTTATTCACAGATGCATCTAAACAACAAAACAAATCAAATAGAATGACACTGCTATAAAAGAATGTGAAATGTGAAAAAAAAAAAACAAACAAACAAAACAAAACACTTGAATTGATTTATTATTTACTTTTTAACATCAGCACTGATTCTTCTAATTTGACTTCATGTTTACCCACCAGAGGTGCCTCTGTCTCTTCCTCCTCCTCGTCCTCTTTGTGTTCTTCTATCTCCTCTGTGACCTCAGCCTTTGCCTCAGCTATGAGCTCCCTCAGTGGCTTGTTGTCTGTCACGCTGGACACAAAGGAATGCTGTGCACAAGACAAAGAAAAATTAACACCACTACATATTCAAATTTAATGTCAAATGTCAACACATGGTGCTGAACATTAGCAGTGACAAACTAAGCCTTTTAACAACAGCGGTAAAAGCACTTCAGGAATAATCCCACAGACTAAGAGATATAAACTGCTCACAGTAGAACAGACTACTTTGTCTTTATAAGACATACAGAACAATAGAAGCTCAATACTTTAAAACATCAAATTAAATCATCAAATCATTCCTGCATCTACCTGCTATTCTGTATCTCTTGAATATGTTCACGTGTCTTTCAAACTGCACTTCACAATAAACAAATACATAAACTGATGCATAAACTATTTTAATGCAAAGCCAGATACGACTACAAACACTACTCATCATCTCTTGTAAACCTCACCTTTTTCGGCCTAGAAACCTGCTGCACATATTCAATGGCTGGCCTGAGGATATGCAGCTTCTTAGATATCAAAATCTTCATTGGTGGTAGACCACTGTTCTGTATTTTCAAACCCATTGAATCCCCTTCTGCACAGAAGAATCCTTTGTATTTCCACTGTGTGTATGTGTGTGTGTATGAATGTGTCCCGCTCTGCCTCTCTGTAAGTGGCTCTGATTTGGCCGAGCACCTTAAACCCTATGGAAAAAGAAAAGCCTGCTCTACTGACGTCAGCTCAAGCACTGAGGGATGAGCGTCAGCCTTGCCAGGACACATGGTTCAGTACCTGACACGAACAGCTAAACAGATGTTGTCTAGGACTCAGCTGCCTGTGCTGTGAATGGCAGCTTGTACATGGGTATGGGATGGGAAATGAGGATTACCACTCAATTTAAGCGGGGCCGAGGAAACTGATTCACACAAGGGTTTGAGTGATACCTGTAGAAGTTGTGTTGCACTCCATCTGCTGTCCACATTCTTGTCCAGACAACGCTTTAAGAAATCATTGAATTCTGGGGACCTAATGGGTGGAAGTGGTGAAAAATAGACTTCAGTGTGGTCTATTTAAAAAAGTACTGTGCTACAGAAGAGTAACCTGAAGGCCCTGATTGGACAATACAGCCTCATGCTGTGACTCACCAGCGTGAAGGCTGCATCAGAGTAGGAGGATCGGACTTGGCTATTTTCAGCAGGACTCTCATGGGGTTCATTTCGTGATTGGGTGGCTCAATTTGTGCCAGCTCAATCAAGGTGACCCCGAGGGACCAGATATCAGCCTTGTAATCGTATGGACGATCCTTGGATGTCTCACACATCACCACTTCAGGAGCCATCCTGGAGGGGAAACAAGAAGAGGAGGCGTGGAACTCATGTGTAATGTATTCTGTACAACAGAAGCAAAAGACTAATGATGCATAATGGTGAACTTGGATTTTTAATGACTATGAAAAAATATTTGTTTTAGCTTCAACTTACCAGTACGGTGTTCCAATAAAGGAGTCTCTCCTCTGCAGTGTTTTGGTGTTTCTAGCAGACACACCAAAGTCAGCTGAAAGACATGATTCAAGAGAAACCAGAAATTAGCTAGTGAAACAACACCGCCAACTTTTATTATGTAAATAGAGTAACACAACACAAACAAGTCCAAAGGAAAAACGGTAATAATGGCTAATCCCAAGTTCAAGGGAAAAAAAAGAGGAACGCATATGCTGTTAGAGCAGCCTACTTATATTTTCATCATGACATCATGTCTTATTTGTATTGTGTGTGTGTGTGTGTGTGTGTGTGTGCACACGTCTGTAACAGCTCGCCTGTGTCCCAGCAGGCGGTTACACAGACATCTCCTGTGTGTGTTACATCACTAGACAAAATGCTTGTTGTCTGTTACTCTGACAATCCTGTTCTATCCAGCAGTGACTCACACCCCTCTAAGTAACCTATGTAACTTCATCTGCTGAGAATACATGTGTTTCTGTACACACAAATGTGTGAGGAATAAACAATTGCTGCTGTGCTTAAAGGTCACTCATTCACATTGTCATGTCGGCAATGACAGCGCGATAGCTCAACTGAGCAGTACAAATCACAGTGAATTACTTTTACAGCTGTTTTTTGAAGGACACACTACACTGCTTCAACACGTCAAGTACAGTGCATTACTATCTATGTTCGATCTACTGCTTTAGGGAAATAATTTGTATGTGATACTACCACCACAATTCCAAAACAGTTTGTAAAATCAACTTAACAACAGAATGCAATGAATTGAAAGTCTAAATTCATGTTTAATGCACAATAAAACTAAGTAAACAAATCAAATATTTTAACTGACAAAATGGAACATTAAAAAACTAATGTAAAGCTAATTGTGAAAATGATAGCAGCAACACAGCTCAAAACAAAGGGGACAGGGCAATGTTTACTAAGTCAGGGAACTGAGGAGACCAGTTGCTGGACATTTTGAGATGAATGTCATGTATAGCTAAAATGATAAGTATTAGATTAGCAAGACTAACCGTCTCTGTTGTATTTTGAATTGCAAGATGTACCAAATACTTGGTGCAAGGTCTAGATTGCAGGCAGGTCAGTTCAGCACTCGGACT
Organism: Anabas testudineus; assembly: GCF_900324465.2. Taxonomy (NCBI): domain Eukaryota; kingdom Metazoa; phylum Chordata; class Actinopteri; order Anabantiformes; family Anabantidae; genus Anabas; species Anabas testudineus. Next base: position 24,626,335 of record NC_046610.1, read on the forward strand.
CTTGTACTACAAAGTTGTTGTTGTCATATATACAGGATGTGGTTTAGTATTGTCCTGTTGAAAGATGTAAGGTCTTCTTTGAAGAAGATGTTGTCTAGATGGGAGCATATGCTGCTATAAAACCTGAACAAAATCTTTCAGAATCGATGGTACCTTTCAAGATGTGCAAGCTGCCTATTCTATAGGCACTAATGCACCCCTATACCATCAGAGACAAAGGTTTCCTTACTGATAACAGGAAGGCCCCTCTCCTCTCCTCTATAATCCGGAGGGTGTGACATCCATGGTTTGGTGTGATCGCAGAACAGTTTTACATGTTGCCACAGACAATTTCAAATGAACTTTGGCTCAAAGAAGATGGCAGTTTTGGGACCATGTTCCATATTTGACTTCTTCTTTGCATAAAACAACTTGCATTTTGTATTGACAAGAAGTATGCCTGAGCCTAAGCAGTGATGTCTATTACAGAATCATCAGTCTGTTTTTGATATGATGAACCTTAACCTTAGCTTTTTTAAAGATTGTACAGTTCGTCCACACACACTGTACAACGATACACTTATGATTCACACCCATCTCCTATTACAGGAGAGAAAAGTTGAGGGAGCGTCTGTTGCTATTCTGCTTGAAAAGGGTATTTGCCTGTGTTTACAGCCACATCTAATATAGCCCTTACCCAGTTTGACATCACCATCCAGTGTGAGGAGGATATTGCCAGCCTTCAGGTCTCTGTGGATGATTTTGTTGTCATGGAGGTAGACGAGGGCCTGCATAGTCTGCTTACACACCACCTTGATCTGTGGCTCTGTCAGGGCTCTCTCCAGTTCTGTAAGTGAGCGGTGAAGGCCATACAAAAACATGTTTAGCATTCTTCATACAGCACGACAATAAAGCAAACTGCAGTAAAAGCATTCACTGCACTGATAAATGAAGAAAGTGGTATCCACTTAATGTCTTAAACTGGACTTAACTTAACTTTAACTAACTAATTAGTGCTGCTTTTTGCACTGCTTGGATTTGATGTTATGACCCCTGTTAAAAGAAAAAATGCTGACTCACCAAGCATGATGGCATCCACAGCCCCTCCTGCACAGAACTCAATGAGAATCTGCCGAGAGTCAAAAGAAATGAGTCATGTGGTTTTCCAACACAGGTATTTGTTTATGTAAAAATGTCGTATAAAACTGTCTTCAATACGCATTTACTATTTAGAGATCTAGAGCAGCGAGCCAAACTACAATGTGCATTTAAAACAGGGGTGAGCCCAGGCCGTCCATGAGTGTATGCGTTCATACACTGGTTGAACCTGGTGGCATCTAAAATCTATTGTGAGGCTCTGGAAAGTTCTCAGGTTGAGAGATTAACACTTGCCTTGGTGTTTTTGGGCTGGAACATTCCCTTTGTACATTTAAACATCATCATCATCACTAAGTGTCTAACATACACATTTGACTAAGGCAATTTGAGACTAGAACTCAAACCAGCCTGTGTGAATGAAATGGTATGAGTCCTTAAAGGCATTTAAGAGCTTTCAGTATGGCTGTTGGCTTAAGAGGATTGGCCCCAGTTGGGGCCAGATTGTGGAAAGGGTTTCACACAGCTGTTAGCTAACTTGCCAGCTATACTGCTGGATCTTAGACCTCATTCTTTAAAAGCATTAGCATATCTTTGGACATACTCTTTATTCAAGCAGCAGGTGTATGTGTTTATGGCAGTAGGTAGTGTAAGACAAAGCATGTGTCAAAGCTTACAGCATGATGCTAACTGACTGGAAAGAGGAAAAAAAGATCAACTTCTGCAATTGTTTAACCATTGAGAAACTAATTGTGGTTGATCCATCGGTTAAGGCCCCAAGGTTTTCTTATTGGCTCACCGTGTATTTGAAATTGTAAAAGTCCAACTCTTACATGGACCCATTTCCTTAATATTCTAATTTTTACTGAGGTTCAGTGGCATTCCATGATTCAGTTGAGCTTTACAAAACTAAGCTTTCCACTTTCTGCAACAAAGACACACAATTCCTCAAGTCTTGGGACAGTCTTGACTATACAACCCGCACACCATTCTAGTGTTCCTCTGTAGGCGTGCTGTTGTTTTTGCAGTTCTGCTGTTGTACAATGGGCCCCACAGTGGCCGCACAGTTTTTCAGAGTGGCAGCAGGCAGAGAGGAACCACAGGCCAGGGCTGTGGCTTCCTCTCCCACTTGTTTATTTGACAGACACACAGACACACAGACACACACACACACACATATAGAAAGGTATGCACCCACATATTTTCTAATCCATTCATGTGGCACAGGAGGAGGATGTGAGACTGTACATAATGTCACCTACAAGTTCAAGGCATGAAATAAGGAAAATGGCAGCTAAATCACAGTAACAGCAACATGAAAACAAAGCATAAGCTGTGCAAATGAAAAAGGAAACAAAGGTCAATGGGTGGCAATAATAATAAATCTAGTTTATATAGTTACTAAACTAGGCCACCTTTCAGACCCTCATGGGTTTATGTGGAATGAAGTCTTTCCTATCTCTATGAGGAACTTCCCTGGACACTTTCTCCTCTTTGCATGAACAGGTGCAGCACAGTCACAAGATAAGAATCGACAGACAAATTCCATCAAGCTGTGACCATTGTTCAGAACACAATAGCGAAGGAAAAGGGCAGAGCTCAATGAAATGCACCGAAATTAAATCCTCAGGTAGTCATGACTGCTGACTGTCTTTATAGATGTTTCTGTACTGACTCACATGAGCTGAGGTATAGTACTCCTGATCATGTTACATGATGTCCTCTACCACCCTGCATGTGCTATATTGTTTGCATGTTTAAATATTCTAGTGTGTATGACTCCTATGGTGTTTAGGCATTGGGTCGGATGAATACGTATTTCCATATATCAACACTACACTTCTAATTACTACTGAGGTGAAATGCACTGACGTTTCAGACTTTATTGTAAAAGGAATTAAAAATGTGGTATTTTTCAAGGATAAACTATGACCAAACAAACACATTCTCTTTGGCATAAGTGTAGACTACAATGGAAACAAGAATAAGCTTGCTCAAGTCAAAAGCGGATGGATTATCTGCTGGCATGATGATTAACAGCTAAAAAAGCTGCTTGTTTCCGCTGCTCAGGTGAACTTTGGCCTCAAATTTTGATAAGAATACTACTGTTGGAAATTAACTTGCATGTATTGCAAAAGCCTTGCAATAATAGTCAAGTGATGCAACTTAAACACATTGGTAAAAACTGTGGGAACACATGCAGAGTCCACACTGATGTATTTCTTCTCCATTTCCATAATATCATTATCATAATACCAAGCTTGATCTAATTTGTGTTTTAGAAGGAAGTGTTTCTAAATCTAATTACCATATAAGGTCCGCATCTTCCCGTGCTTGAGGGGTAATACAGAGTAATATACAGCTGACACCGACTCCAGGGTAGAAAACGAATTGGGTTACATAATTTTAAAATTTTTTTTACAAACATATTTTATTTAATGTTCAAACTTGGCCAAAGCCGGATCTGATGCATCCGAGTGTGCAATATTGCCCTCATGAACATGACTTTCTTTAGCAACACATTCCATCAGGTACAGTTTGGGTATCCACCGTCTACCTCCAGGGGCCTTGTCCTAATACATCACTAAACAGATATAAGATCAGCAGCTTTCCCACTGACTATGTGGAAATGATAACACATTGTGAGAAAAACAGAAGTGGGGGCCTTGTCCTCTGAGGTGCGGTAACACCACCAGGTGGTGTTAAAGTTGTAATGGACAGTTGTCAGCATGGGCACTCTGACTGGTCTGCAGCTACACTGCAAGCTGTAATGCATCATGTGTTCTGACAACTGTCACCAGCATTACATTTTCCCCATGCTGATCCCTGTCCACTAAGTTGTGTTAGGAGTGTGTGTGTGTAGTTACACACTTTAAAACAGGTTGTTGGCCGGTAAAGTAGGACTTACTGATCGATTTGTCTGAGGAGGTCACATTCTGGTCAAACAGTGAGAGGAACTAACGTGAGTGCATCAGCTACAGCTACAGCCGTTTGAGAAATGAAGAATGCGACACTTTCAAACTACCCCTCAAGATAATTTTCTAACACAGCCTTTTAAATGTTGTTGTCCGTATGCTGTGACAAGATTCAACATAAAATTCAAAACATCACAGTTTATTTATGGTCTCCCTGCTTTCTTAACCTTTATTGAGTCTGAACATTTATTTAATTTATAGTTTGTCTGTTATTTTATTTTAACCAACATGAAAAACAATTTCATTAATTGTGATCCTGCCTGAAGTAAATCATAATATGACATTTGCTCCTGATTTTGTTGGGTCATGTAATCAATCCAACCATCAATATTTGGATAGACTAACTGTTCTGGCACAACTGAAAAATAACTTTGGGGATCCTGAGTAGATCTGAGATTGTGAGTATGTTGCTATGACTAGCTCAACATAACAGTAGAAGAACCAGTAGATGCTGGATCATGTTAAATATTCCCTAATTAACCTGTTAATCCATGTACACATGAAGAACAGGGCCCAGAGAGCTCCTTCCCTCTACTCACCCAGAGCTTGCTCTCATAATAGAAAGCATCAAGGAGCTTGACAATGTTTGGATGGTCACAGGAGGCCAGGATCTCTATCTCCACCATGTAGTCCTCCAGCTCTTCTTCAGTCTTTGTGTCAATAACTTTGGCTGCAGCTAGGACACCTGTCTGTTTGTTCTGAGCCTGTGGAGTGAGAATGTTATTAGATACAAAAAGAATCATACTGCAATCACATTCATTTCACATTTTACTCCTTTAGGCAAATGCAGATACAGTGTTCAAGGCTCATAGAGGCCAAAACTTAGTTTATGTTAGACTTAAAGTTTTCTTGACGTCAGCCCTGGAACAAATATCTCACATGACCATTAACAAATCACACACTTTACTGAAGTGGGTCCTAGTAAGTCAGCAGAACAGGAGACATGTCTTGTCAAAGTAGACATTTCTCCTGTTTGTTTTGGCTTGTGTGCAGGCAGGATGTGCTCAATGAAGTTGCTGCTGTGATAAGGGATGCAGCCACTTCCCAGTGACCTACATGTGTTCTGCTGTCAGCCACACACAAAACATATATATATATATATATATATATGTATATATGTTATGAAACAAAGTGTTTTATTTCTTTTTTATTTAATTTGAGAGCTTGTGTTTCATTAGGAATCAATACAGTGAGGGTGGACAAGTGCAATCAACCATGACAGCTGGGATTGCCTCAAGCTCAGACATAACGCTGCAATTTACTATTTGTAGATGTTCTTAGGTTTATCTCTGAAGTGCCACTAGCAGTAGCACAAGCACTAACAGACTATGTGCAATTATGATGCTTAAGAATCCATGTCTTTTTCTAAACAGTAGGTCCAGTTCACGTGAGCCTTGCTGGTGGGATGCTGGGAAACTTGCTAGGGAATCACTGAGCATTGAGATTAGGCTTAATTTAAGTATGATACAATATAACTCTGGCATGAAGTCTTAGGTAAATCCAGCTATTTCAAAGGGTCCAAAAATAGCCTTTGGCAACAAAGAACAAAACAGAGCCACTAGTGTTGGACTTGGGGGTTGAGCCCTTAAAATGTCACTTATTGCTCCAGTTATGCATCAGGGCCTGACTTTACAATGACACTATTAATAAATGCATTTATAATGACAAGGGATTGCTTTGCGCAGACCTGGCGTTCCAAAAACTTAAAGGGATTTTTTTTTACCTACATGTTTGCCTAAACTATTCTGTGTTGTATGAAAATAAAACACATGTGGAGGTAGATCAGATGCATCTCTATATTCATACAGATAAGGAAGCATTAACACTGATCAGCTTTGTTTCCCAGACGCCAGTTGGTGAAGAGGTCTGTTGACATCAGTGCGCGGATCTGATAACATCTGACTGTGTGTCACATGAAAACAAACTTCACAAGGACAGGGTTAGACAAAAATGTTGGGTTACTGTGGACAAGCAGTCATATTTGACACCGCCTCTGTCATAGGGCTGGTGTATTGGTTTGCAGATGGTGGGTGGGTCAAAGCAGTGCAAGTCTGTGGACACACTGCTGGCACGTTGTGTGAGGCATCAGAACCAGCAATTGTTGGGAGTGGATGGGATACAAAGCAATCAGATTTTACTCATTAATTAAAAAGAAAACACGAGTGAAAGATGTTAATGCTTCAACAAAGACCGGCTCTGAAGCAGATAATACGTACCTTGAACACTTTTCCAAAGGCTCCATCTCCCAGTTCACCAATTATATCCCATATTTCCTCTGGATTTTCATCTCTTCGCACATGTTCATACTGCTTCTTCCTCTTCTCTGACCCCAACTTAAATATTTTGCGGAAATTAAAAAATGACATGCTGACTCCCGGGGCATTCAATTTAAAATAAAGGTTTACGAATGAATTCACTTAACGGAACAGTCGTAGTTTCCTTAAATGGTTTACTTTAGTGTCTCATTCGTTACAAATATCCGTTTGACCAACACACGGTGTAATGTTAGCTTTCATAAGAGTGGGGATCAAAACCTAGCTTAGCCTTTGACACCGTTTTGCCCAGTCCAGAGAATAGCTCTTTCGCACGTCATGGGTCATTGTTAACACCTAATATAATAATAAAAGGTCAACTTAGTAGTGTCCTGTCATCTAAAATCTGAGTAAACACGACTTTATTTTTATGCAAAGTAGTCCGGGAAACTCGCCGTTGTTCCAACTCCCGAGCCGCTGGCCCGACAACCCTGTGGGGCTCCTTCTTCAACCAGCAAGAAAAAAAGGATAAGTAAACGGTCCTCACAAATAGTTGTACTCCAAAGAAGAATTCATTAGTTTCCTTGAGGGTAAACGCGGGTACAGTTGGTCCTCATACTAAGGTGCAGTAGAAGGGTAAAAGCAGTCATCTTTCCCGTGCTGTGGGACAGCTTTAGTAATCTAGCGGATTTAGCGTCGGAGCGCGTTCACGCGGGAGCGCGCAGCAGCGGCTCTTTCTCTTCGTGCTCCTCGTGTCGAACAGCCCGCGGGGTCACTTCAGTCTTCTGTACTGGAGAACAAACAATCTGATGCATGTTTCAACTGGTCACGACCAATCCGCAGTATCATGTCACGTAGAAAGCCCGTCAGTGTACCCTGAACCGAGCGGTCGTTGTAACATCGCTGCATCTACCGGCTACCATCTGCTCAACATAAAACAAAACAATCATGGTGCTTTGTGTCTGAGAAACTACGTGTCCCACAAACCTTTGCGATACGGACGCGCGGTACAAAAACATTAACAGACCGCCTATAAAACTTGTTTTATTTTGCAACTACACTCTATTTGACGTGGTTACATAAATTTTCCAAAGCCAACAAAAACGGAAAATAACTATTTAATATAGCCCAATGACGCGTCACGTGACAGCTATTCGGTTTCCTCTCCACTTCAGCTAGTTTAGCTACTTTCTTGCACGCGTGAAAGAAAAGAGATAAATAATCTGCTTTGGTTTTCATGATGAGATGCAGGCAGCTACGATGGATCCAGTGGAAGAGCCCCCCTCCATACTGTGGGGACTTGACCCGATCTTTTCTGCCTTCGCCAGGCTGTATGTCAGAGACATCCTGCAGATGACAGAGTCCACACAGGTGCCAGGTACAAACGTTAGTAAACTCACAAGTTACACAAACACGCATGTTTCCTTATTTGCTTACTTTTGAGCGTTTAAAGTTACAGGTCTGGATATGTTTGCCCATCAACTAATTCAACATTAATAATAACGTTACGACACTAGCTAACAACCAGGTTTCCTGCAAACAAATACGAACGGGTTTACTGTCAATGTAATGTTAGCTAGTTAGCTAGCTAGTTACACATTAACGCAGTGACTGTAAAGATGCATATTTGACAGCTGACACAATTTCTGACTGTATCTATCAGTGCCCGACATTTATTTATTTATTGATTTTTTTACATTTTCCCACAGGTATTTACTTCTACAAGTCACACCCAATTTACAAAGTTGATGTTCTTGGGACTGTAGTTTACAAGAGAGAAAGAGAGGACTTCTTCTGTTATGGAGGTAATCAAGCTGTGTCAAACAAAAACCCTGTATTTGCTGATTTTTCAGCAACAAAATTCATATCCAGTTTGTCTGTGTACTGTCCGTCAAGTGAAAGTGAACAGTACTTTAATAAGCACAGTCCCAGGTGTGAATGCTGTCTTTGTGAGCCCCTGTGGCCCTGTCAGCAGATCACTGATGTTGTCACATGTTAGGGGTAAAGCATTGAATAATTCCCTCCCTGCTCCAGTTTTTGTTGACATCTCTCTCTCACTCACACACACACACACACAGAACGGTTGTATAAATTCCTACCAATAAAAACATGGCTTTGACTTCCACATCTCACAAACCAAACAGTCATTGTCTGATTTCGAGTATCTTTCTGTCTGTTCCTAGTGGACGATGGTACTGGCGTTATAAACTGCCTGTGTTGGAAAAATGACCTGTTGAAGGAGGAGGAGGATCCTGGTAAATGTGAGTCTGCACGTGCATAAATGTCAGCATTACCTTGATTGTATGTTGATGCACCTGAGGAGGCCGAACTATGCAGAGTTTGCCAAACTGTACACACCAACTTACAGAAAAATCCCCTGTGTGCTGAATGCTGATAGAACTTAACATGAGTTGTGTTTCAGTGTTGGCTGCTAGTCTTTCAGTGCACTGTGTAGTCCTGTGATATTCTCTTAGCTGACTTTGTGATACAACAAAAACAGACCCATATCATGCCAGTATCATCAAATGAGCTTGCAGTTTCGGAAACAACTACAGTTCCATTACTAATTCATTTCACCACAATGGATTTAAACACACAGCAGATTTAAATCTGAGTGTCAGGCTTAATTTAAATTTTTTCCCCTTTTCTTTTACCACTTGAAGACAACAAACTAAACTGAAAATTCTATATCCGCCATATTAGAACTTTATAAAGCTGTCATGGTGAAACACAGGAGCATTAAGGGAGAAATTATTGATTTGCAATGTGGCTTCATATGGTTCTACTTTGGGGAGTACAAGTTTACGAATGGTATTGAACATCTATCTGCCTTGCCTGTATTAAAATATCTCTCTACCTCTAGCTTGAAAACGCCTCGCAATAATCTAATTTGGTGGAGTTTTTTAGAGCGGCAGGTTGAATAGGATTAAACTGCTGTGTTTGGTGCAACCAGATTACATCAGAAGAGAAAAACTGATGACATCATTTGGAGGAGTTTTCACTAGATGTTTTAATAGAATGATGACAGAGGGAGGTTTAATGCCATTCAAATGTGTCTGCTTGTATAAAGGTATGGAATAGTGCAGCTTTAAAGTCTAACAGCTTTATTTTTTTTTTTTTCTACTAATAATATAAAATGTAAATAATAAATGTAAAACTATTTTTCAAAGGTGCTTCATAAATTTATGACTACAAGTGTATCAATAACCACAAAATGCACAAACATTCTGTATTATTTCTGTCATCTTCAGCAACAGGAAAACACAGTGATGTGTCTTATGGAAACTTCAACCCGGTTGCTGAGCTAAAGAAGCTCAAACAGGCCCAGCAGAAGCGCTGCCGCCTAGAGATCGGAGAGGTGCTCCGAGTGAGAGGGCCAGTAAAGACATCGAGGCAGCAGAGAGAAATCATGGCCTCCACCTACTGTGAGTAACTTCCTCTTTTAACTGCTGAGCACAAAGTCAACATCTACTTTTACCATTTTGCTAATCTAGTAGTCTGATATCTCACATACGTGCACACTGTCTAGTAAAGACATTCTTTATGTCATTCCCTACATTCTCACACATAGAAACACAAGACGTGTTGGATTTGTATTCATCTGTATCCTCTGCCCATTCATCACATGTGTATGTATGTGTTCCCAGATAAAGTGAACGACCCGGTGATGACGGCCCAGATAGCTTGGATGATGGAGGTTCCTCAGCTCTATAGAGAGTGCTATGACAAACCACTCCAGCTGCAGTGCAGTGCCACAGGGTACATCCATCCCTTACATTAACATTACTAAAATATAAATTTACAAATAAGTTGATATAGAAAAAAAACTGTGATAGAGCAACTTCACAGTCGTAGATTGCGGCAACTTGACAAATGCCTTTTCAGTGGTCGTGCTCCTTTTAGCTCTATTTTTCGTCTCCACCGGTTATCACTGTTTAATGCCACACGTCGCTCACCAGCTATCTCTAACGTTGCATGCTGAGCAGGTCGTGCACAGCATATTTTAGAGCTCTGCAGCTGATTGATTGGGCTGGAAATAAGCTCAGTGAACAGGGGAATGAAATAACATGGAAGCACAGTGAACAGTAAGGATGTTTTACTATAGAGCTCAAACAGTGTGAGGAAGGTTTCTTAAATGCCCTGAGGAGGAGTTGGTTGATAATTCTTTGTCAGCACAGGCTTTCACATTTAATATGAAATGTCTTTCTTACAGTAGCTCTGAGGAAGCAACTACTGTGTTATTTTTGTCTGATTTGCAGTGACTCAGCCGTCAGTACCTTAAGCAAGGCGGTGAACATCATCAAAGATTTCTTTAAGCAGAGGTCGGTGACCAAGTTCAGACCCTATGATATTCAGGACCTGCTGCAGCCCCTTATCTACAGCCAGGCTCAAACAGCATCTGAAGACCAGGTACGGCTGAAAGATAATAATTTCTTTTGAAGGTTTGAGGTGGAGGGATGAAACAAAATTCAGATGTTATTTAAAGTGTCCTTCCAAGGTGAGAATGACGACTAGAGGAATAAAATCAAGATTTCATGTGAACTTTGTTCAACACTGTAGCAGTTTTTTACCACAGCAAAAAATGTCTGACAAAATAAATGTTTATGCGTATCTAAAATTGCAACAGAGCACATCAGATGTACATGGTAATAAACTAGAATTGAAGGCTAAGGCCTTCTCTATAGAGCGTCCCCTCATTGCTTTCTGTATTTCGCCCCTCTGTTGCTGGTTAGGAACCTGTGGCCGGTCCATCTTCCTGCCAGCAGCTGCGCCAGCTTCTGAAGAAAGTCCTGGACATTTTACAGGATGAAGGTGTCATATACCGCAAGGTCAAGTCCCAGGATGAAGTCTATCATGTAAGAACCAGCAGAATCAAGTCGTCCTGCTTCACTGTGAGAGTTTCTTATGGGCATGTGTCTGTTTTGTTTCTGTTGCTCTTCACTAGGTGACTGCACAGGATAAGGACCTGCTCCTAGTTGTTAAAGACATTATCAGAGAAGACTCAAAACGAGAGAAGTGTAAGTAAAAATGATATTTTTGAATGAACAGTAGTTTTAGTGTGACTAAGTGACTGATTGTAGCTGTAACTCAGTTAAAATAATTAAGAATGAAAGCTTTTTACCTGCTTGTAAGAGCTCAAATTAGCACCTCCGCTTCACCTACAGTGAGTGAGTATTTCTTGCTAATGACTTTTACAGTTAGCACCTTCATTTTCACAATGAAACTAACACCTTCTGTATGATTTGGCTTCCAAAATGTATTATTTGTGCTGTAACAATTAATACAGTAGAAACCCTAACTAAGGAAATTCACCCAATGGTTCTTCTGTGGCTGCAGATGCAGAGAAGGGTTGCCACATCCTGCACATCCTGTCCGCAGCCAGGCAGCGACACAGCCTCAACATAAGCAAAGCTGCTTTGGAACAGGTCCTCAAATTTCTGGAGTGCAGCAGTGACATCGTCAGCACCAGTGACACCCATTACACCATGTTTTAACACAAATACAGTGGAAAAGCCTCTGTTACTGTCTGTGCACTGTCTGTGCTTTTTCTACTTACTGCTTTTTGTACTTACTGCTGCAAAATGTGAAGGACAATTTGTCAGTAAATCACACCAATTGTTGTTTTTGTTTCGTTTTTTTTGTACTGATCATGATCGTAATTACCCTGGCACATTTCTGATATTTATTTTAGATTTTCTTACAGGATGTAAACGTGCTTAGCTTAAAGGGCAACTTTCCAACTTGCTTTCTAAGGTTCTAGTTTGGGGAGTATTTCTATATGAACACAATTAAACTTCTTTCTGCTTTATTCTTTGCATAAAATGATCTCTGCTTCTGGCTGAAAACCAGTCTTTATATTTTTCCAACTGTCTGAGAATGACTGAAATAGATCAGGGAAGCTTTCAGAACCGCTGTTTATTCCACTGTTGCTAGTTTGACTTGTTTTATACTTGTTAAGTTATTCAATGATATCTTGTCACTTACTATCAGCCATTGCTTTTGTTGAGCGTAGTGTGTATGTATAAAAATGTGTCACCAGGCAAAAAATAACTCATGTATGGGTGTATTAATCTTCAAGTAAAGAAGCTGGTCACCTGGAGGCCATTGACATGAACTATAACTGTTAAAGCCTCACCTACTCCTAACCTATATTAACATTCTCTTTTTTAAATCTCCATTCAACCGGTCAGTAAGAAAACCACACAAGATCAATACGTCATGATACTAATGATTATTTATTATCACTGGCTGTCACTGTCATATAAACACAGTTATAAGTATGTAAAGTGCCAATACACAGGTTACAGCAGCATGTTATTACTTCATGTGCTTCTATGTTAAAATAACTATATGACAGACAGTATGCTGCCTGGATATCACTAATACTTCACTTGTACTATACAGTACTATTGTGTGTGTGTATATATACTACTCCATCCCAATAGCAACAATTTACTCTGATTTAGTAAAAACTACAATGATCGTTCAGCACAGCACCTCAGAATCAGATAGTAGAGAACCACCCATGTTAAGGCCAGTGTGTCAGTTAATATTGTCAGAGCTCTATTAAACCATTAGTTTGGGCAAGAAGTGAGCTTGAAGCCCTGATTAAGACAACCCTGTTATCTGCATCAGGCTCAGAACATGCTTGTTGGGTTTGGATTGAGGTACAGGCAGAAGTATGTGTGCTGATCAATGCTCTAGATCAGACCTCCTAATGATGAGTAAACTGATTGTATGTGTAAATTATTTTCCCTTTTAATGATTTCCCTCAAAGCGCTTTCCATTGTATTTTATATTAATCGATTTAGTCAATTGCAACTTATTGGAGCTGAGGCCCTTGGGGTCCTTGGGGTCCTGGGATCCTTGGGGCTGTTGTTCTCAGCTGGTAATCCAGCTTTGCATATTAACATATGCATATTCAATTAAAGCAACTGACACAGAGTAACCCCGAGGCTTTGAGGGCCCCTGGAGTGCCGAGGCCCTGGGGCAGGTTCACTGTTTGAATCCCAGCTTTGGGTTCACGGTCATAATAAAACAATTTAGCTACAAGTGGATTTTCACTACTGACTGGAAACGCTGAGCTGGTCTTAGTGTTGCGTGAATCTGAACTATTTGGTTTAAGCAACTACATCAAATAAAGGGACGAATGGAAACCAGTGGCGTGCTCCATCTTGCTTGGGTTGCTGTGTGCGCAGGGGGGCAGTGTTTGGTTGCTAATTGGCTCTTTCCTGGAGAGCAGGCTGCCGCTGATTGGTCGCCTGTGCAACATCTGTATCCATAGTTCCAGTGGTTTAGTGTCTGCTCATGACTCAGAGCACTAATGATCAGATGCAGCTTTCTTCTTACTGACACCTTGAATTCCTGTTAGACTGGTCACCTGCAGCTCGTCTGCTGTCAGCTGGAGCTGGATGGATTCTGTCGTTTCATATTGATCAAGGAGGAAAAGTTGCAGGAGCTGGTTAATGAAGTAAACACGGAAACCATTGGTTGGTTCATAATTATGTCACCCAATAACACGATTCCTGTCGAGCGGAAGGCAAAGCCTAATCTTTTTTTTCTCGGCTGACCGTGTGTGTGTGTGTGTGTGTGTGTGTGTGTGTGTGAAGCCCATCCCACTCCGGTTCCCTAAATTCACGGCGCCTGCCGGAGCTGAGGAGCCTGCTTGGCGCTGGATCTGCCGGCTCCCTCGCCTTCAGCCAGCTGCTGTAACCTCTATGTTTGCGGATGTCCCCCTGTTGTCGTCATCGCAGCAGCCACAAAGGAGCTCGCATCACTTTCTTCTCTTGTTTTTAAGGTGACCGCCTTCGTCGGCGTCAGGTCCGCCGCTGCCCGGGCTGCTCATGCGGCGTTGAAGCCACTCTCTGCTCGGATCCTCCGCCGCCGATCTTAAACGGACCATCGATAAGTTTCCGATCAGATTGACGGTGGTCTGCGTCAGCGGGGGAGGGAGGTCCGTGCTAGCAGACACTGGCCGCCGGAGCGAGCTGATCCCTTTCACGGACCTCTGTATTGTTCACGTTAGATGACAGCCGCGATGGATGTTGTGATTTCTGTGTAGCTCTTCTGGGAGCCCGCCTGTCGCTTTTATGCAGAGCCTTTGCAGGGTCAAGATGCAGTTTCGGACTGTGCTGGATGTGAAAGTGGTGGACGTGGAGAAGAGGCGCAATCCCTCCAAACACTACGTGAGTTGCCTGCCTCATCTTCTTCCATGTCACCTTATTCCCACCTTGTCCCATTCAGATGTGTCAGCACAGCAGTGTGTGTGTGTGTGTGCGTGCGTGTGCGTGTGTGTGGCCTGTTCACTGTCACAGCAGGGCACCTGAACGCAGCTTCATAGTCCACTACATGCAGCCTAGCTCACATGAAGACCACAGCTTCAGCTGCAGTGAGATCAGTGTAGTGATGGACATACTTAACCTGGCAATGCAGCTTGTTGTGATGCATGTTGTCACCTTCAGCAGCTTCACCATGTGAGGCCCTGGTGGAGGCAACGTGATCAAGTCGCTGTGGACCTTATATTCTCACCTAATAATCAACTTCATGCAACGCATATTTAAATTGATTTGATTGGAAGGTGCAAGCAAAACTCCCCATTTTAAGCTCACAGCAATTCCTCACAGTAGATCATTTCATTTACAGTAAAATTACAATATGTCCCAGAATGAGCCATAATTTTCCTTCTGATGATGGTCAGATATTCTCATTATCATCACTTCAAAATGTCTGAAGTAGGTTGTCTCCTCAACTGTTGGATGACTTAACTATTACAGTGTTATTACTATTAAATTACTATAAATTGTCTTCAGTATGTGTCCATAAAACAGTAAAATCATCCCCTTTGATTTATCTTTCATGTCGACTTAAATAAAAATCAGACTGTGAATGAAAAGACAGATCTCTGAAATGGGAAGAAATGTAACAAAACACCTCAGAAACAGTTGACAATGTAATTTCACCACAGCTGTTGCTGAGGGGCTTGATCACATCAAACTCTCCTCATAAGTGAAACCCAATGGATGTCACGAAATCTTTTCTTTTTTTTTTTTTTGAGTTTCAGTTTTTAAGCACTTTAAGGTTTCACTTGTGTGTGTGTGTGTATGTGTGTGTATGTGTGTGTATGTTTGTGTGTTGGCTTAAAAGCCAAGCCAGTTTATTATCGACCTTGAATACAGCAGCTGACTAGTTTGAATGGTGTCAAAGTTGATCTGATGACCTCTCAAACCAAACTTTTTTACGATTTTACACTTTTCAGAGTGTAGCTCACTGTTGTGCACGTTGTGAACACACTTCACCAGAGGCTTTAGCGGTTTTTGCCACCCTCCTGATTCTTGCCTCCTGTGGCCTTATTCATCAATCTTGTACTTGTTTTTGAGCGTGGGTCTGTGTTGAAGCTTTGCACTTCGTGGCCTCAATTCAGGTCCTATTTTAAGCTAATAAACAAGTCATAATAAATGACCATGAAAGAATATGTTCTTGCTCATATGCAATTACAGAGGACCCCGGGGCCTAATGATATGTGGACACAATTATTCTCCTTTGAAAGGCCGAATTCACATGGCTCCCACCATGTGTCCCCTTATCAGACACACTAAACCTACTTTAACAAGTCACTGAAATATGTTATTCATTTTACACCTGTAAAAAATCTCATCCAGAACACTGTACTCTGAAATAGCACTGTACTATGAGTGCATACTGTATATTTTTAACATGAGGTGGCCCCAGTGAAACTGATCTCTAAACATTCACACAGTTGATGCATCACCGTGCGGGGCCCCTGGGGCAAAAATTAGCTGCAGGCCCTTGTTGACAACTCCAACCCCCCCTTTCTTGCCCGTCTATGTGCATTGTGCCTTGGAGTACCCATCAAATCCAGCACACACGGCAGACTCCACATGGCAGCTTAATTATAGTTTGCCTGGAGCCCTAGAAACGAACCGGTATGCTCGTACTGCCCCCGTGTTTTCTGTGCCAATTAGTTTGTGCTTGTTTGATTAAACACACTTATTTCTGCACCACGTAAGAATGGCATCGACACGAATAATGATGGTCGGAACAGTAGATGTTGACATGGCTCCAAGATGAGGTAATGATGCAAGACGCAACTCAAGGCATTTCTGTCAGTATTGTACTTTAGAATATTCTATGTTAGTCTATATTGTCTATTACTGCCAAACAAATATGCATATTCAAATTACAGATAAACATATTGTTTGGCATGAGAGCTCTCTAATGGCTTTGGATCAGTGGAACTTGCCCATTGAGTCTAGTTAAAGTCACAACTAGTCTGTGCAACATTCTACTGGGAGCTCAAGATTTAATGCTAACAGAAGTTAGCATTAAAACAGAAGCAGGGCAAACAGCTGGCATGGCTAAGTATGAACCCATTCTATTTATGTTTTGACAGTGATAATGATAATGAGAATAGTATGAGAATAATAAAATCATGTGGCTGGAAAAGCTACAGTCATGTCAGGTTAGGTTGAGGACCGAGTAGCAGGTGTTAGCAGTAGCATGTGCTAACGCAGCCGTGCACAGCAGTACATCAGGAAAGGAGCGAGGTAAGAGAAATGTTAGCGGAAACTCGAGCGACAGCGACAAGAAACGTCTGAAAGCAGGGTCAGAGAAATTTGATTAATAGTCTGGTGATATTTTGGCTCATTAAAGTTCAGCAGAGAAGTATGTTACCAATTTAATTACCTCCACATCTCACTTAATAAATAGAAATATATCAGCCAGTTCTAAAGCTAAGCTAACTGCTGTTAGCCTCTGGTTCCATGTTTAGCCCACATGTATCAGGCTAATGTGACATAAAATAAGCTAATAGGTGAGATTCTCTCATGCTTAAAGACAATTAATAAATGCACTACTGTTTCTGATTTATAGGCTTCTGTTATAGGTTTTTAATGCCACTTTTATTGCGTCGACATAAGAGTTGAACAGTGTAATATGAGCAGCTCATCTTACACGCTACAGTATGTACAGTTAAAGCGTAACAAGACTTTCTCAGGGCAGAGCCGTGCTTTGTTGTGGACTCTCTGTCTCACCAGGCCCGTGTGGCCTCGTTTCCCCAGCTCCCCTGTCTCTGGAGACAAGAGTCCGTGTGAGAAGAAAACAGAGGAAGAGTGGGAGGGAGCTAGGGAGAGAGGGAAGGAAGGAGGGAAAGCGAGAGAAAGGCGCGATCAGTGGCACCCATTGAATGGCATTTGTAATGTTTGTGAAACCAGCTGGAAATGCTTATCCTGCGAGAGGATGGTGGGGAAGCTCGGGGCTTTGTCAAAGGCAAGTGTTCGTCGGACCGTAGGGAAAGCTGGACCGGCGAGTCGCACAGACACACACACACACACACACACACACACACACACACACACACACACACACACACACACACACACACACACACACATTGTACTCCTGTTAAACAGTCAGTGTGTGTTTGCAGGAGGAGGTGATAAAAGAGAAAGTAAGGTTGGGCATGACTGTGTTTACTTTAAGCTTCTGTTTCCAATACAAGTCCCAGTCCCATAACATTTCATTTTCTAGAGACTCCTGTGCCGTGCAAAAGCCCAGACTGGAAGACGGTGTTGTTATTTGGCACCATAAAACAACGTCTTCAGAGAGCTGCTCCCCACTCAAATATTTATTGGCCTATCAAACACAGAGTGATATCCCAGTGAAAAGTGTCCCTGTTTTCAGATGCTCGCCCCAAACTGGAAAGACACATGCGAGGGCGGGGGGTGTCATTGTATGGGAGGGTGATACTTTTAGCTGGAGGTGTTCATGAGCTGTATGTGTGTGTGTGTTTGGAAGAGAGAAAAAGAAGCGTCTGATTCAGGGGCTTATCTGACGTCTGCTTGTGAATTGAATGTGCCTGATGCTCAGTTAGCAGAGCCCCAACTCTGACACTGCTGACCAGAGTGTGCGTCGGGCTGCACGTCCTGACAATGAGCAACACAACAAAAGCAGCAGATGTGATCGTCCTTGCACCTTGTTTTTACCGGGACCTCACACGCGTGCCATGCTGGGGGAGTTGTTTTCATGCGTTTCGACCAGATGTTGTTTGTGATTGTGGAAAGTTTTATTTGTCTTTTGCAGAAGTCTTTAATGCATTACAACAGCTCTTCTCCTCTTCTGTCTGTGTTCAGAGTAAAAACACATGTCAAGGTGCTTGAACATGGCCTCCAGCCGCTTGGCATTCTTCTCAACAGCTTGACTTATGGATTTGTTGCCCAGAAATGGCGATGCTCAGTGGAGAGACGGAGCACGTGTGGGCATCATGTGTGTCCTTGGCTTTTCTTTCATGGAAAAATAGTGCTCCTAGTATCTTTGTACTGTATGTGTTGTTGTGCCGTTTTAGTCTGGCCTGATGTTTGATTTGTGTGAGCTGGAGAAGAGATAGAGGACAAAGAAGGGGGGTTGTCTTGCTCGCAGCTCTCGTCATAAGATGACTAGATAGTCAAGGAAATTGGCTAAAAATTTATTAGAATCAGACTGGCTTGATAAGCACTGCAAAATTTCTAGTCCACCAAAGCACTTAATGATGATCTAGTGACAATAGTTGTTCCAGATAATAATATTACATCCACCAGAAAGTACAGTAATGGTTAAAATATTTAAACTCTTATTAAGAATAATCCTAATGTGTGGCTACTGTTGTCTCTTGCTATCAAGGACATTTTCTCGTATTTTTTCTCGTATTTTTGACTCTGCATTCACAACATATTCTCATCATATCACCATTTTCCACCTGTTTATCTCTCTGTAAAGCACTTTGAATTGCTACTGTACAAAAATTGCTGTAAATAAATCATTGGTTATACTTCATCATTTAGTTAATAGGAAACAAATCACTGATGTTTTACATGCACTATGCACAAGACAAGCTATTTGTTGAACTGCTGCAGGTCACAGAGTCTGTGACTATGTGCATGTCACATAACACAGCGTTTCTGGTACTGACTAGGGACTCTTGCTGCATGTCATTATCTTCTCTCTTCTCACTTTTTCTGTCTGCCTGTCAAATACTGTCTAATAAAGGCAAAATGCCAAAAAAAAAAAATCTTAAAAAAGATTTGCAAGGATGTGTTGGTATCACAGTTTTTGTTTTAGGAGAACACTTGCTTCGGTCTGTAGACTGTAGACTGTAAAGTCTTGTATGAACACTCATGATCTGGACCCATTTGAGACCTCATCTGAGATGCTTGAACTGGAATTTTGTTGAATTTACTTGAAACTTGAATTGGACCTATGCCAAAAGAACAGAGAGAACAGTTTGATATACAGTACACTGTGCCAGACTGTAGGCCTGTCTCACAGGTTAATATCTGACACTGTTACTGCAGCTAATTGCATCCAATGAAGCTCTACTCTCTAAGAAGTGTTTGTAATAGTAAATAGTATGCACATGTTAGGCACGTAATATGCAATAAAATGACTTTAGAATTGTTCTTTTGTCTTGTAAAAGATTGAATGGTATCAAGGAAGCATCAAACGTGCACATGCTGTGCCTGCTGACTAGACACTTTCCCTCAGCACCCCTTGACAACACTTCCTTTGCCCACCACAAAGACCCAGAAGATGCCACTAGCCCATATCAATGTGAAAGTGACCACAGTTAATGAAAGCTGAGGCGCTGGCCTGGTGTGTGGTTAATACGGGGCACTGTTTTGGCAGTTGATACAAAAGCCCTGTCTTTAGGGGGTTTCCAAACACCCCCCCATGCCAAAGCTTATGAATAGAATTGTCCTACAATTTATTTCCCTCTTGTGACATTTTTGTTGGCTTGCTGAGACGCAGCTTAGAAGAATTTGTCAAGCTTTACTGTCATTTGTTAACCTCCACGCTGAAAGAATAGCTGACCATATTGGACTAGTGAGTATTTTTAGGCCAGCTGTGGTTCCAAATGGAAAGAAAATACAAAGACATGTTTTCCAACCTGACTTTTTGTAGTTAGACCATTTATGCTTTCATGGTCTGCAAGTATGATGTGTGTCTGCTTTATAGGTTACTTTAAATATAGTAGTTTAGGCGGGGTTGACTGCATTTAGTGGCTAGGCCTGCATTCTCTGCCCCACCAAGCACTCGGCTCTTCTGCCTTCCTCATTTAAACAGTGAGACTGGGTCCTGGTTTTCCGTCGAAGCTGTAAGTACTTCTACTACTACTTTTCTTTTTCATGTATTATCTACACTATCTCCTATAGTCCTTGAAATATGTTAATGTTGATGCTCTTGGAGAAATAATTCCTTCAAGAGCCGCAGAGGAAAAAATAAAGTAAGCTTTAAACTTGACTATGAATATTCATAGCCATTTCAGACAAACGTGATGTAACAATCATGGGTTCAATTTGTTCCGTCGTTAGAATTCATGTTTCTGGCTTTGCTTCTGAGCCTGAATAAAACTTTTGTTTTTCAAGTCCCACTTCCTCTGTGGGAATAACAGATGTACAAGGTCTTTTCTTGCTTTCTGGGACACCGAAACCCCCAAAGCCTTCTTCAAGTTGTTCAGCTCTTTTTTCCTAACATTTGTTTTTCCTTGTTTATGAATCAAGTTTTAGACTCCTTTGCAAAAAGAAATCTGATATGTCAGAAATGGAGAATTGACAACATTTCTGTGAAATGTGAAGAAAGAAGAGCCAATGTTGTTTCAATAAATTATAACATGTGTCTTGAATGACTTTGATAGCTGTTGCTCTTTAAATTAAATGCTTTTATTCAGTAGCAGCTATGCAATATAAACAGCAGTCCAACCGGTCAAACTTAGTCATGTTAGGCCATTTACAGACATCTGAAGTGAGTTATGGTTTATCCTCCTCATTGTTTCCAGATCCCCTGATACCCATTTTAGTTTTGAACACCTTCCTGTATCCAAAGTGTGGGCGTGGTTACTAATAGCTTAGTGTTAGAAAAGTGTTAAATAGGTGGTGTAGATTTTCATGTACGGCATTGAAGCATTTAGGTTGCTTTCTCAAACAAATGTCAGCCTTTATTTTGGTATTGCAGCAATGCTTTGTTGGTTCAGGCATGCCTGCTGTGCATGCATGTCTTGCAAAAATCACATGACAGTGGTGCAAAAATCCCCACCAGGACGTCTGGGTTAAATTGGACTTAATTTTGTCGTTATTCTTGTAAATACTGTATCTCTATTTCACTCCATCACTGCTGTGAAAATGGTTCGTCCTCTTTTCCATCTTATCATATGGAATTATATAATTGGCAGACGGATTATTTTCTAACTGACATTTGAGTGACTCATTATTTTTGTTCCACGAATGCTTGAGTGAGGGCATTTTGCCTGTGCTGAGCACTCACGACTGGATGTACTCGAGCTCTGAGTCAGTCAATCACATTTTGGCTTATTTTAGTTTTTGCATGAGTGTGTGCCATTCCTCACGACAGAGTGAAGAAAAAGCAGGTACCATGTAATATGCAAAATAAATGATTTCATTCTTAGCATATCAAAAGGTGATGTTCACTTCTAGACTTATCTTGGGAGGCAGCTACCCAGACTGTTAAAATTTACTGGCTGTGTTGAATGAATAGACTCTATTTCAGGGACAGGGAGGGCATTAGGTTTAAGCTTGATATTTTGGGCATGGGCAGACCATGGCTGGTAGTTGGTTGTGCTTTCCACTGTGGTTGCTATCACATACCCATCTGTTTCTGGGGTTTGGCTCTTTCATAGTCCACATCTTCCAGCCTGGCTCCTATGTTGTACCTCAGCTCAAGTCCTACAGTCCTACAGTAGAGTCGAAGCACAATACAGTCCTAAGTCAACCATTTTTTTCTTTTTTTGAATGATGAATATAGACTATAGCTACCTGCTGGGAAGGAAAGTATGCTAGTTGGCCGTTGACTGGAGTCTTTGCGATGTGTTTAAGTGCAACCTTTTCACCCAGGCAAAAGCGATGCAACAGACATGATGGTGGTTTTGTTTATCTCTACCTTTAGTATAGAATTTCCTAAATAGCGTAAAAGCAGGGTCGCGCTGAGGCTGGAAAAGTCATTAGTTTAGCAGGTCACCAAAGTTTTAGAGAAGATAAAGTTTTGACCTGATGATGGCAGTAAATGAAAATTTAGGGTAAGAAATTTAAAATAAGAGATTTTAGGCTCTCGAATACAAATGTTGCTATCAACGTGAAAAATCTACTAAGCCCATACTCAGTGCCTCATAAAATTATACCACAAGCTCCGACAAGTGCTGGGGCAGCCACTCCTTCCACTCTGAAGCATTTTGTTATGTGTCATCTAGATATGTCCAGTGTGGATAGGCATGCTCCAACAGCATGGAGATATTTTGATAATTTGTGCCAGTGATGTCATATCTATCCGTTACATACAGCATCAAAAGCTAAAATCGTGTCTTTACCTAACACGAAGGTACTTCAGCCATCATGTCTGCTCTTTCAGTTTTCCTAAAATACACTCTCTGTTCTTTAGGAGCTTCTTCCTTAATGAGAAACAAAATTAAGTCTTTGCTGCAATCACTTGTTATGCTACAAAAGTCACAGTGACTATTGCAAAGTCAGTCTTTGACTTTTGGGATTTTGGATCTCAGCAGCTCCATGGGGAGGACATTTTCATAGCGGTAAATGCCAAAGCTAATCGCTGTGGTGACACCCTACTGTGCTAAGAATAACTTTGTCAGTGTAGTGTGACAGTTACTGCTTCTGGATGCCAGTACCTGTGTTTGCATGGGAGTGAACACACTCTGGTGGCTCCTTGCCAAAAGAAGCTGAGCCACTTCAGGCAGCAGCAAGGCCCTTTAACCCTTGGCTTTGTTGTAGAACCTCTTTTGTTTCAGGCTGCTGCCCTTCTTACGCTAACGTCAGGGTCTTTCACTTGACCTCATTCATCTTGGTTTTGCTCTGGAGGCTCCTGGCAGGTATGGAGGGTAGGAGTAACAGTGTAATATCAGTCAGAAAGTTAGAACCTGCTAGAATGAGGAGCTGGAAAGACTCATTGGGGAAGCACAGTGCCTTTGTTTAACCTGAATACTATACATGAGGCAAAGTGAATCATTTTTGTGTTCATGGCAGCTTGATGTTAAGTGGATTTCTATTTATGCTGCGTCTGGGCCACTTAGCTGGAATGTCTTGGCTGGGTGTAAGCATCTTGTTTTATAGCAAATCACCCGATAATGGCTATATTATCTGTATGTTAAGTAGACACCAGATGTATATAGCGAGTGTGTAGTGGGTACAAATTATAATGACAACATTGTGAATGCATTTTGTATAGTCTTTTGTAATCAAAGAACAGTTGAAAAAGGCAAAACTATCCCAATATGGACAGCCTTTCATTCCTCTGGTTCTTGTTTAAAATACAAGTCACAATGTCATAATCTTTTCAGCTCACATTAAATGAAATCTGTGTGACAGAGGGAGTTCTTATGTGATGGTAATATAGTAATGTTAGAAATCTTAATGGGATTTTGAATTTGGTTTAGAATGTAGAATCAGGATGTTCCAGTTACCCTGAACCTTTACATAGTAGTGACATCCAACACATAGTGAGTAAGGGGAATGTAGACAAGGATGAAGGAGTTCAGGTAAGCCGGTGCTGTTGAGTTGACCACTTTAAACCTAATGCAGGCAGCTACAGGAAGCCAGTGCAGAGATCTGAAAAGTGGTGTAACATGTAGCATTTCAGATCACCTGAATGGGTTTGACGGTGCATGTTGGTAACCCTGTCAGCAACACTGGTTGACATGATACTGATATTGTTTCTAATAGGTCCAACCATGTGGGGTGCCTATAATGACAGACTATATCTGGATTGCATTTGATCAAAATCTTGTAGTGTAATGTTATGTTACAAGTCATACACAGGAATTTCACATCCACAGTTGATATATCCCACCTGCTCTTAATGTCCCTGATAAAAATTTCCTGGCCTCTGGATCTGTTACCTTGGCTATCTATGTTTCATTTAATTAGAGCTAATGGCAAAATCACTTACCTCTTCCTGATGGATAAATAGACCAAGACTCAATCTTCTTAGGCCTCACAGGGCTGCAGTCAAGCATAAAGGTCAGCAGGTCAGTGTGCTTACTAAAGAGGGGTGATGCCACCATCTTATCTGAAAAATCAACCACTGACAAATTTATTAGAGGGCATCATCGAATATTCATGTCAGGTGTTTTGGTCTTAGGCTGTGTGAGTGCTGTCTGTGAGTTTGCTGGTGCTACAAGCACATGTGCATGTATCACTATTAAATAATGATGAGTATTGTTTTAACAAATGTGGAAAAGATGAGTAGAGAAACTGTAAAATTAGTAAATGTGAGGCTTCTTTATATCATTGTAAGTTGAATAGACATGAAAAAAATAAGCTAGTTTAAAATGAAACAGTTTTAACTTTGCATTTTTTCTCTCGGCAGGTATATCTCATAAATGTCACCTACTCTGACAACACCTCCCACATCATCTACAGAAGATACAGCAAATTCTTTGACCTACAGGTAATCTTGTATCACTCATGCACCCCTGCATGCTGCATGCACACAGTTTTTGTGTTGAGGTCCCTAATTACATTGCTGCTGATGTATTTTAAACGTGTCAACCCTGTGAACTTACAGCATTATTTTGTATAGATTAATGTGTAAGCCTTGCAACTGTTCACTGCCACTCTGGCCGTGTTCTCCACACCTCGCCGCCTCAATGAATCAATGTGTGTGTTAGTAATTGGTCGGGGAGCAGGGGAGACGTGGTTTGTATCTCTTAGCCACATAGAGATGCAGCAATGCACCGCATCTCTCTCTATATATCGCCACCCCTCCTCCTTACTCCTATCTTGTTCCTCTCTCTCATCTCATCTCTCTGCTTTGCCCTCAAAACGTCAGGGAGCTGACAAGCCTTTTTTATAGTGCAGGCAAGAAATCCACATGGAAGTCAATTTAATGTATCATGTTTTATAGTGGGTCACTGTAAGATTCTCTTGTGACAGCAGCTTTGATAGGTGGGTTCTTTAAATATAGTCCAGTATGGAAGAGTACTTTTTTGGTTTTCCTGAGCTCAGATACTTTATCCTCATGTTTAAGGTGTAAAGTTCTCTCTCTGGAACTTTATTTATTTTGGAACAGAGCAGGACCCCAGTAAAAACCTTCCCTGTGTCTCTCAGATTGACTGTGTTTGTGGATGTGGATGTATTTATGTCCCTTGCACCCTTGGCCTTCTGCACACTGATACCATATGTATATTGCACCAGAGGTCTCTGGGTCACTAGTAAATATGAAAGAGCCATAGTGAGAGGGTGACAGGGGCCACTTCTCAATACCCCCACTGTGCTAGTGCAGCAGCAGGAAATGATGTTTCAGTCAGTGGAGGAAAAGTCTTTTCTGAAAGGTCCCATTGATAACCAGTGGCTCAGTGTGAGGTGAAAAGTAGACTACTGACTCGTAACTGATTATTGCCTAGCTGGAATAAAAGACACAGGTAGAATAATAAACATGGAAAGCAGCTAAGGTATGCCTAAATGTGCCTCCATCTCATCAAAATCCGAGATGTAGCTGAGCTACAGAGTGGGTGTGTACAGTATCTTCCTCGTGATGGTAACTCCTTGCATACACAAGCGTGGCTCTCAAATTGCCTAAGAGGAAACTAATGAACCTTAATAGTTCATGGATAGCTTGGCACAGAATCACTCCCAGTCAGACGCTGTAAGATTGCTTTTGTTAGCTTTGTCAGATGGCGCAGGGCAAAGGTCACCCAACATGGTCGGCGCTTTATCGTGCTGACAAAGAAAGCAGCTCTCACATGAGCATTTTGGTGCAGTTTTTTTTGCAAAGTTCCCTTTGCTACTTTGCTAAGTCCCATTTAAAGCACGCTGTATTATATCACCAAAATGTTGGCGCTCACATCTTACATGTGCAGTTTCTTGCTCTGTGATACTCATGAATAAAACTACCACTGGCAGTCATGACAGATGAGCTTTCTAATATGCAGTAATCCTCTATGTTTGGCGCTATATGAAATGAGAGCAAAGTTCTCTTTGCTAGTCTTTGATCTTACTAGAAGCCTTTGATGGTCCTGTGTGAACTCATTGTTTTCAGAGCAACCTGGAGCCTCTCCTGTCCAAACATTTATCTGGTGCAGAGACCGTAGTCTCTTCCCCTAGGGGAGAGAAACATGGATGGCTGATATGAAACTGTTGGAGCACACTTTAACTAAAGCTCTGGCAAAGACCACTGGGGATTCCAGGACTGTTTCCTAGTAATAACCAGAGCAAGCTGTCTTACTGGAAGCATAGTGGCTCTGTTCTGGGCTGGCATTAAAATAAAAAGGACCACAGATGTTTCTTGCACTGACTTTGCTTAGATTGTAGGTTAGACCCAAGTCTATGAATATAATAAAGCTGGCATGCTTTGACTTCAGACACACGTGACAAGTCCTGACTATTTGAAGCCCTAAAATCTAACATATAACAATAATGTACCAGCTTCAGAATCCTTTTAATGGCACACTGACTTGTAAGGAGCGATTTTAACTTTGGAATCCCAAGAACTGTGTAGCACTTTACTGCACCACGTCAGACATAACTATAGCTAAGGCACAATTTGAATGAGGGAACAGTCTTAAATGTAACAGCAGCAAACTAATTATTGATTTTGTCCAATGTAATGTGGGAACTATAAAAAAAGATAGTTATTTAGTAGTGTGGTTTAAGTACCAAATCTTGCAAATTGTAGCTTTATTGTCTATTTGTCTTTTTCTTTATCACACTTGAAAAGCTTTGAACTTGCTTTCCTTGTGCCAGCGCCTCCTGGAAAACAATGAATTTGAATAGATCCGGTCACGTGTCCTTCAGTTCCTGAAGCGCTTCTGCTTGTGCAAAGGCGGCAGTGTAGATAAAAATAATAGGTGCCATATTACTCCTATTTAATGGCCCTTTGTGAAAAAAAGTCATTTGCGGCTAATAGAATGAATATATTAATGCAAAACATTCTCAGGATTGCCCTCCAGAGAGCCGTTTTGTCTTTGCACTTTTACTCTGTTAAGAGTGGGTTGGATCTCATGCTGTCCACTGCTTTAGGGAGAAAGTAGCACTATTCGCTTTGCCATACTTTACCACCATCCTCTTTCCATTAGTTATTTGTTTTGTGATTATTTGAGGGGATAAAGCTACAATGCTCGAATAGAGGTTTTATTGTTCTTGTTGCTGGCCATTTTATCTGAACAGTTGACATGCCTCAATTACAGGCAGGGAATAAAGAAGACAAAAGCAGAAGTAAGATGGTTGCTTTAATGTAGACATACCTGCCACATCAACACATCAGCTAATTACACATATATTTGCTATTCACCAAAGAACAGCTCATCATTGTCGTCAGAATGTGACTAGTCTTTCCTTCATTCCTGACTGCTGAACACTGGTGTGGTTTTGTCTCAGCAAGACCTGACTAGTGAGTCAAACAGGGTTGGCCTTCTGTCAGAAGTAGGCCACCCAAGTTAGTCACCAAAAAGGAAGGAAACCAGGAAAGGGAAAGGAATAGGTTAGCCTGGGGGCTGGGGAGTTAAGAAGCTGTGAGGAGTTGGAGTAGGATCATGATGATGATGATGGTGATGATGGCAGTGGAGATAATGAGGCAGAGGAGGACAATGATGAAAGTGAGTGAAGGTGAGTATGGTAATGAGAATGACAGCACTGATGATTAAAGTTCAGGCTGTTGAGGCTGACGACACTGGTGATGCACATGGAAGAGATAAAAGCAATTTTGATATTGTGGGTTTTTTTTTCAGGGTTACGTATCACAAAGAGGATTTAATAAGCATGTTTCAGGAACCTCTGAGGAGTGGGCGACTGTGCCCTGGGTGTCCTTGGACCCCAAGTGAAGTCAGTTTATTTAAAGCTGTGGTATGGCTCACCATTTGATAGAAGGACACACTGTGACTCACTCTTTTTACAAGGCCCTTTGGTTTGTATTCTGCCTGCATGCGTGCACACAAACCTTCTCTTTTCTTTTTCCAAGTCTACCCTTGTGTGAGCCTCCCTACAGCAACTGAATATTTAATTTTAGGAGATTTTAATGTTATATCTCCCCATCATCCCCCTTTGCAGTGTTCCGTGTACCTTCGAAGAACCAAAAGGTAAAATTGGGTTTCTCAGATACTCACAAGGTCAATATTTAGTACTTTTTAAAGTAGCTTTATGGATGTTAGTAGCAGGCTTTTGTGGTGCAGCAGCTTGGGTTCAGTGTAGAAAATTATACAGTAGCTTTGGTCAAGGCTCTTAAAAACAAGGTCACTGAATTGGGAATCTCTAACATCTAAGTAGGCTTCTTGATGGAAACATATGTCTAGACCTCAAGGCATTATCATTATGCCATCTTGCAGGATAAATTGCTGAATAGCCAGAGCCCCTAGCTCTGCCTCTTTGTCCTTGAGGTGTTCTGAGGATGTACTGTAATTCAACTCAATGAGGGAGCCCATTGTTTCAGGTCGAGAATAAAGGGCTGTTGTATTTTATTTACGGGGGAGTGTGCGAGAGAGGGGAAAGATAGGGAAACATACTTTTAGCCTCTGCTGTGAATCAGAGGAAGGACACCTACACGCCAAACACAGGACCTGTTCATGTGAGTTACAATTGGGCACTTGACAGATTGGCCCTGGCCTCGGGTCCTCTCTGGACTGGGAGCAGAGGGAGAAAAATTTGCAGTGTTTCCCAGAGCTGTGGTAAAGGAATTAGGAGAGTGGGCTAAATTTAGGATGAAGGCAACAGTGCAGTCGTTTGTGGGACATTTCCTTAGTAAAAAGAATTAAAAAGAATAGTGACTCCAAGAGAATTTAATGGGAAATGGATTTAGATAACCTGGAGCCAGGACCTGTTCTGCAGCCGAGGTTCTCCAAATCTATGGTTTAGTTAAAACATGGATGACCAACACTTTTACTGTCCCTGAATGTCTCGTGGTATAGGTGAGGTCCATCAGAAGTGTGGTTGGGTCGGCCCTCAAATGTGCAAGAGACTCCTAGAACCTTCAAGGAAGGTAGGATTTCGAAGGTAGCAGTGCGTAGGGGGAAGTGGGAAGAGTAGGTAGAGTGTCACTATCTTTACTTTCTTTCTGACATTATACTGTATATACTTTATGAATTTGGTTGCCATGTTACACATTTTCAGAGGCTCAAAGGATTAGGTGAATATGTGATGCCATGCTGGTAGTGCCCAGGTTACAGTCTGGCCAATTCATTTTGTTCTCAAGAGTATTTCTGTCTGTCAGGCTCCTACATCAACTACTTATGCCACACCACACACCCTTTTAGGTTAGTAGATGGAAAATGTACTTTCTTTACTCTTCCTAAAGATGAAACCATAAAACAGCAATAGATACAGTTAGAGGCCAGCAACAGACTTCAAGCAATGTTTTTATCTGTTCCAGTACTTCACAGATGACTGTTTTCAGAACCTGCCCTAGTATGCAGCAGGATTCTTGGCTAGTTTGTTGCCAGAGGATGGTGCTGTTCCAACTGGGCATAGTTGGCTCCACAGGAAGACTTTCACAAGGTGGTTAATCAGAACAAAGTGGGATGGGGAGCCTAAAAGACACAGAAGCTCATCATTTGCTAGTCTTTCTAAGCCAGAGGAGCTGGGGCATAAACACTTGAAAATCATTGTATAAATGAAGACACAGAACAAATATATACCCTACACTAGGCATTCTATGGCCACTTCAATCACAGCCACAGTAACTTTATGTGTGCAATGAAATAGTTAGAGAAAAAAGGCCAGCAAGCTGTTAACCACACCTGTCAATCAACACCCACAAGACAAACATAAAAGTCTTCTATAAGCCTTAAATTTTTATTAATAGAGCAATAATGTCCACGAGTACCTCCAGGGGCTTGTAAGAGTGTACTTAAATTAAGTGACATAGCTATTTCTAGAGAGAATCTTTTTGAATTGCTGTCTATTGGAGCCAGCACCTACCTTGTGTCAGTGGCATTGCACTTTAAGATATTTCTGCTCTGCCTCCAGCCGTGGTAGTCACTGCCTGTTCCAAGCTCATAAACGGCAGCAAATTGCACAGGAAGCTGCTTGTTGAAAATGATTAACACTAAATGTAATGGTAGTCTTGGCTTCAGTGTTTACATCACCAACATAACAAGAATTCTGCAGAAAGAAAAGCATGAATCAAAGCCACAGTGTGCTATAGTACTGTAGATTGATACAGGCTTTTGTCTCAGTGATCTCATGTTTACACATGATTTTTAGTTTTAAGTGTGTGTAGAAGTGTGCGGTTCATTTCTGGGATTGTGTTCTTTGTGATGAAAATGTGTCCATGGAAGAACATAGTATGTCCTTGCATTTATGTCCCTTCCATCTTAGGACTGACTTCCGTCTCTAACTCATCGCCGTTTTTGATTACAATACTTTATCACATTCAGGTGTAGTTAAACAGATGCAGTGTACAGTGCATACAGTCTTTCCCATTTCCTGTGTTGGCTTCCTCTATTTGCACTGCTGTTGTTATCTGGAGGTGTGTGCAGCAGCTGACAGGCTTCCACTATTGCTCTCTATCCATCTCTGTCTAGTTTTCTTTCTCTGTCCTCTCTGTCTGCTCGGCTGACCAGCCCTTGCTTTTCAGTTCAGCTCAAGGTGTTCTTCGTGCGATGGGATGGGGAGGAGAGTTGATGATAACTTTCAAGTGCTCCTAGTCATCTTTGGTAGCTCTGCCTCTTGCTGAGCCTTGAATAGAGAAGCTGACCGAAACTCCCCTCCATTTGTTCGCCATTTAAAAAAATGTCAAATTAAAGAAATTTGACATTGTGTGACATAAATCTCTGTGTTTTTTAACCTGTGTTATCTTCATACTTAAAACTCCCCCTATGTGGCATTCCAGAAAGTGTATACCAAACATACCTGAAGCTTTATTGCTGAATTCACAGTCAGCCTTTGCTTATCTACAGTATCATTGGCCACTGCCCTGCCTCTTCACCCTGTCAGTAGGTTAATGAATAGTGATTGAGTAAACAGTAAGCTGGACAGGACACATGGGAAACAGGCTTCTTAATGCCACCGGGCTGGGAGATGCATAGAAACACACAGAGATAAGAGATGAGAGTTCCCATTAGAATTTAAAGTGAAGCCCACATGTGTTTCTCTTCTCGTTCTGCCGTCCCCATCAGTCTTGTCCTCGTTTGTCTTTGCCTCCCTCCACACTCCCGACTCACACCTTATTCATATCTTATTCCTACAAATCCTCACTCCCCACACCTGGCTCACATTTCTCGTTCTCTCTCCTCTATTCCATATGTCTCTGTCTCTCTTCAGAAACCCTTCCCTTGTCTTTCACCCTCAACCCCCTCATCACAATCCCGCTAGCTGTACTTGTTCCTTTGGGTCAAACATTCACATACAGAGCTACAGGCTGCAGAGGATTCAGTGTGTTTTGCATGCATGTATTTGATTTGTTAGTGTGTTTGTGGGTCTGTGTGTTTGTGCGTGGGTGTATGTATGAGGCGTTACTTGTGTTCCTCTTGATTAACCGGGCAGTCTTTCTATTACATGATGATCAAATTTTCTTCCGCTAGGGCCTCTTCATCTCAGTCAGATTACATTTTATACTACAGTACAGAGCTTTAAAGAAAATAAAAGACCTCTAAATTAAAACCCAGAGGATTACAATACCATTTGCATTTATCTTCTAGAGGATGACCTCTATGGAATTAATTTTGTCCAAATAAAGTCATTAACATGTCCAGCTACAAACCAATCGCAATCAACAGTGGCAATGTAAAAGCTATTGACACTGAAAAACATTGGTAAGAGCTAAGATGTGAAATGCAAAGGTTTAGCAGGAGTTATGTTTTACATCTTTATATATAAATGGATATGTAGCATTGCTGATGTAGTGTTCCAATTTACTGAACAAATTGTAGTAGCCTAAAGTCTACAGTGGGTTTGTTGTGAACAAATGCTGGCTATCAGGCAGTGTTATTGTAGTTATTTGCCAAAATTGTAGTGTATTCTATTGTTTTTACTTAGCTAATTAAAAGGTAAAATGACGGCTTAAAAATGGCATCCATTCCAATACTCTCACATAGGCTACTAAAGGTTACTTGGCTATCTAACTAAAATAGGATAAACAGAGGCACAGTACAAGAAGTATGATAAATATTTCTTATTCTTTCTTTTATGTTGCACAGGTCAAATGGTACACCCACTTGCTCTGTATGAATTCTCCGGACAATTACGTCCTGTATTCATCTATGGCCTTAGTTCAACATCACTTGGACTTTGAATTAGGGAGTTAGTAGGATAATGTCTGTTTAAAGTCTGTTTATGCAGTTCCTCCAGGTAATGTCTGAAGTTCAGGGTGCCAGTGCATGTCTAAATGACTTTTGTTGTTGACACACAAAAAGATATGGGAATGCTATTTTGTAGGCTTATTATCTTGAAATGAAATAGAAGTTGCTTAGCTTAGGATTCGACATTGTTTAAACTGTAGCCAACAGCAGTCTAGGATAGCTAATTGCAGGTTGCTTTTTAAATCCACGAGACACTTGTCCAACCTCGCTTTAGTTTCCTTTCATTTAATCATGTCAATAAATTGACATGAAGGAAAGTAGTATGAAGGAAGTTATTTATTATCTTTTATGTCATGGGCATATATTCCAGACTTCACTTCTGATTTCCGTTACACGCCCTTAACAATGAGGGCCGTGGAATGCATTGAACACCAACTCAAACAGAGACACAGAGAGGGCATTACCATCTAAATCACCCCATCTGGGAGAGACTGTGGTTTGGCCACACAGCCAAAGATTTGTCCTGGCTGTCAGCATGGGAACTCTGGAGACCGTCAGCATGGCTAAATTAGGTCCTTCTCTACTCTGTTAGTGCAGAAGCCTGGCACAGGTGAGAGCCCTTCCTCTCTGTAGTGAACTGTAAGTTGGCTGGCCTACTTACTTAACCCAAACTAAATCAGGCAGCGAGTAAGCCGACACTGTTCTTTTCCCTCACATTGAAGCTGTGGCTGCTCTGGAGAGTGAAGTCCTTGTTTGGTTGCTTGGGCAGAACTCAGCCAAGCAGCTGAGGTGGTAAATGGCATAAAAGCGCTACTGAAACATTTAGCCAGTGATTCTATTAAATATGAATGGAGGTTAAATTGTGGGCACAAATGAAGGTACAGCTCATAGAATGAAATAATTGGTTACTTTTTATTTAAATACAGCCATTTTCTTGTTTTTTCATGTGTTTAGAGCCTTAACATATTGTGAACTTAAAATAAATAATCTCTTCTGACCTAAAGCCTGTAGGTTACAGTATGTGAAGTGAAAAGCAAATGCCTGTTAGTTTTCCAACCCTTGTTCGCCAACTGAATCTATTCTGTCTTCAAGGTTTTCCCACAACTTATGCTGTTTTATCTATTTGATTAATGTATTTTTAATGACTCAGTTTAAAGCACCCAGTCGTCTGAGCTTCAACACCGCTACATCTGCTAACCTTGGGTGATGGAGAGAGGGAGACATGGATTGTTCCAGTGATTTGAAAACTGCATTTTCCTGCCAAGGTTCTCCTCCAGCAGGCAAGGTTTTCCTCTGGCACAGTTAACGCAATTGACACAATTGACAAACTGGCTCACAATCTTTAATGTGTTTTAGTGTAAGCACTCGGGTGAAATTCAATTATGCATGTTCTCAGAGAAATCATTCGTGAGCACCTTCTTAAAGAAGATATACAATACAAAATTGGTGTTTAAAAGTAGAGGAGCTGAAATGATTAGTTGATTAACAGAAAATAAATTCAAGGTGTCCAGCAGCATTTAATAGTGGAGACAACCTGCCTTGCCTAAAATGAAGAGAGCCTCCATAAAGAGAACAATGCTCTAAACATTTCCAAATATAATTTTACACTTCAAAGGCCATTTACTTAATAAGTGAGGTGATTGTTTAAACCATCTTATAATTGCACTGATAATAAGATGGTTCACAAGCTGTCTGATTTAATTAGGAAAGACATTTAGACATTAAGACATTTAGAGTTAGTAGTAGAACAAGTTCCAAGCATATTCTTATTCCAAATTCCAGATTTCTGTATATTATTGTAAATTAATGTGTTAATAATACATGTGTTTTGGTTTAGGGAATTGGTTGGATAAAGAATTTAAAGCAAACTGAAGACATCTTGATAAAGATGAAGTGAATTGGAGGTATAGTGATTTTCCAAATATTTTTAGAAACTTTTGAAACACAGAAGATCTACACTGTCTCTGAATGTATCAAAACCCAGATGACCTAAACTGTGTCCTGTCCCAGAATGCAGCACACCAGAGCCTATAGACCACAAAAAATATCAGATTTCCAGTATTATGTTTTAAACTTGGGGGCATCAGGTAGTATCAATTTCCGCTAGAGATGTGGGATGTCCCCAACAGGGGGCAGCTGGTTAGGGGGTGGTGGGGGTCATTTTGTTTCAGAATCATTACCCCCCTAACATGAACCCATCTGATTCATATTAATCAGGAAGCTACAGATGCCACCACATAAAAAAAAATACTAGTTCAGCCACTGGAGAAAATAGGATCCCATCTCATTAAGGGTCTGCCTCAGTCAAAACTGATCCCTGAAGACTTGTTCCAAAGACCAGAGCAGATACTGCAGCCTGAGATTAGAGAGTGGAGAGTGAGTGACTGTGGATGGACAAAAGTTGCCACGTCTCTGCACCTGTTGTTGAATTGAAACTAAAGGGAGCCCAGCTTGCCATATGAACTCAAAACACCCCACGGTGTTGACATCTCCACAGACAGTGCTGAATTTCTTTTAAAGAGTTTAACCCCGTGTCTGCTCCCACATGTGTGTAAAAGAGTGCAGGACACCATCTTATCATGTTCCATTCAAATGTAATCTGCCAACCATGGACAGTTAGTTGTCCAGATCTGGTGCCAGGGTGCCAGTTTATATTTAGAGGCACAACTGTGAGTGATTGTGGCTGGAAAGGAAAACCTACTCCCCTCATCTCAGACATCTGTCTCTCTGAAACTGGATACTGCCAGGCGCTAATGCATGTCCAGGCTTGATTCATGTGCTCCATTAGTTTCTACCATTGTATCTTTAGGATTTGAGCTGATAGAGAAAACAAAATTTTGCGCTAAAGACGCAATGATTTCCTTTCTCCTAGTTTCAAACATTTGTGTACTTTCTTTCCTTTCTGTCTTTAAAAAGCTTTGAGAGAGAAAGGGGCATTTGATGGTTCCCAGTGGTAACTGAGAGAAAACAACATGTTTACATCATGGAGACAGGGTAAATGTTGGCTTTATCATTAACTGTATGTTTGCAGACACAAGTGGCAACAGCAAGAGCAGTGACCTTATCTTGTCATGCCTTCAGTCCAGTGAGAACAAGCATGCTGTGACTCTGATGCCTCTTGCTCACTATCACTCACATGGCTGCCTTGTCACGCTGGTCATGAGTTGTTCCAGAGGTTCACTGTGTGTGTGTGTTTATTTCCACTCCACTCTGTTCCACTACTGTTAAGCCTGGGGTAAACCCTTGCTGTCACATGACCACCAACAGGAAGTGAGACATCAATCACATGCGCAATAACAGTATGGCATTCCCCAAGTTTATGCCAACTGACTCTCACAGTTCCTTGTATGGAGGCTCTATTCTTAGCACTTCATGATATGAAGGTGATTCTGCTTATCTCCGTCTAAGCATGATCCAACAGAGTCAGTCCTCCCTATATACTTGAAATGTAAGTGTCAAGTTACTGTAACTGAAAGGGATGTTATGGATTATACTGTGTATCGTAGTTTAGAGAGAGAAATTGGATGTGGCATTAATTGAGAGAAGCTCTTGTACATAATATTACTCTCTGGTATCAAGAGTCATATCAGTCTCTGTGGCTTGGCCTTGTATGAATTGGTTGTGCTGACAGTTTATCTATTAATCGATTTGTGTATTTGTGTACAGAGAACTGTTCAAACTATTTTTAAATTAATTAATCCCTACAGTTGTTTAAGAATCGCAAATGCAAGACATTCACTTGTTCCAGCTCTTCAAATGCAATAATGTCATGTTTCTTTTCACAGAAAGTATTTACACAGACAAATACATCAAGAAAACACAGCTGAAGGAAATTATTTAGATTCTCTTACATCAATGCTACTATTTGGCCAAACTCATAGAAGCTGGGGTTACAATGCATAATGTTGTGTTCTTTACATGGTTTTATCATCAAATAAATATATTACCCACTGTTTACACAATTTGTGTTTTGTCTGAGTTTTGAACAGTTATTTTCTCTTATCCAAGTGTCTGCCAAAATGCCTAAATGTAATCAGAAACAAATTAACTGAAAAATATGATAGGTCCACTTTGGCCCAATGCTGGGTCCAATACACAATCAGTACAACACAGCGTCTGTTGTGCATTTTTTTCAGTATATCTAAAATCTGAGTGGGTCTGAGCAGAATAGGTATCGACCCTTTTGCCAGTATTGTTCTCTGGCTGTTAGGGTCTGTTCAGATCAATATGACTAGATTCTGGTGGGATCTAACTGTCACTGGGTCCCCTTTATATCAGGTATATTCAGCAAGGATTAGTTTCAGATCAAGTGCAAAATGTAATGAACTTGTAAAGATAAAGATCTTCTTTGTTAAAACCATCAAGTGTAATAAGATGAATAAATACTGAACATCCAGACAAAAAACCAACAGGCCTCAGAAATGACCACCCTATCATATTTATCAGTATGTAAGACTTAAAGAGTGTTTTTTTATTGCTCTTATTACTACTTGGGTATTGCAACATTACATTCGTTTTTTTGTTTAAGCTAATGATCTTACAAAGTGCAATGTAACCCAGCAAAAGCCAACAACAAAACCTGATCTCCCTGATGATGTAATGTGTAAGAGCGTTGCAGAAAAACTAGTAGAAACGTCTGAATTGGGCACCAGAGTAAACATTACGTCATCGTAATCTATACTTACTCTGACAACAGATAAAAGAACCCCTTCCTTCTGCTTTTTTTACCTGCCTCCCCACATTTACACCAGTGGTCCAGAGCTGCACAGCATCATCCAATCACGTCCCTTCACAACTCTTCTTCACACTCTCTGTGCTGGTTACCAAGGAGACAGTGAAGTGAAGTCTGGGAAGTGGAGCAATGGTTTGGCATGAGTGTTTCTCATTTTTTCCTTTTTTTTAAAAATGTTTTTTATTTCTTTTCTTGTCTCTTTCGACATCCAGGGTAGCACAATAGTACCATTGGGACTAATGACTGTGTAAATAAAAGAGATGAGACAGGCTACTATGCAGTGTGCTGAGGGTATGCATGCATATGTAAAAGAGCGCTGTCGCAGGCTCCGTCACCTGATCCCCACCTGTTCTCACCATTTTCCCTTGCTGTGATCCCACAGTTGATCTCACATGTGGGATGTGAGCATGCGTCTTCTTGTCAGGATTCTGTCAGCAGGAAAGGGTGTATTTTAGGGCGAACTTAAACTAACCATAGGCCGTTTTGAATAACGAGCTAAACTTCATCCAAGTGGGCCAGCTCGGGCTGGACTGGTAGCATGAGAACAAGAGATGACTTATTATTGATCTCTGAGAAACAAAACATCGTAACGTGCAGGTATTGCATCTGAACACACACATGGACACACTCATTCTTACACAACCTCACACTCTACTAGCCACTCTACAGCTTTGACTTTTCCCCCCACCTCATATTCTACCTCATCATTCACTTTTGTTGAGAAAAGCAGGAAAAAAGGCTGCAGTGAAACCTGCTGCGAATTCAGCTTCTCTGCTAAATGTTTGATTGCCGGTCCATCACCTGTCCATTCCAGTGTGTCTCTCTGTCTCAGTGGGTTGTAAATTCAGCAGGATTTATTTTTTTCTCTGTCTCAGGCAGCATGGGTGTGTGGATGGGTGGCTGGGGAAACCTGGCAACCATAGAAAGATCTTTTGAGAAGGAAGGGTGGGGAGGCACGGGAGACAAGACAGTGACTCTGGATAGTGGCCTGTGTAGCATCGACTCTCATTTTCCTGGGTGCTCTAACTCTTCAGCCAAGTGGAACCGGGTAAAAGAAAACAGTTCAATGAAAAGGTGGATGCACACTGACAGACGGACAGAAAGAACTGGATCTATAGATGGATGTCTCAGGAGGTTCCACTGGAGATTTGACTGTGTGTGCATGTGTGTGTGTGCACATGTACACATCTCCATACATTCAGAGGCCCATCGGGTTGTTGGCTCACTTAGCTCCCCAGGGTCTCATACAGCCTTTGGGCATCAAATACAGGCACTACTGATGTTTCTTCTCTGCTCTCCTCTTTCCTTTAATTATATTCCTTTCTGGACTTCCATCCCCCTACGCACGAATACACACACACACACACACACACGTGCACACACTCTTTTTCACCTACCCTTTCTTTGTGATTATTGTTTGCTGCAGTGCTGTACAGTGTGTTTGCTAACCCTCTGCTCGTCTCTTTTCTGCTTTGCTTTTATTTTCTTTCTAATCCCTCTGTTGAATGATTTATTTGAAGGGTGAAAGCGGCTAAACACAAGAGGGCAGACACACTCATCTACACCCCCTGACCCCTGCTGTATATCTCGTTCTCTCTGTGCCTCCTCTTTTCGTTACCTTGCTTCTGTCTCTCTCTGTCTCGACCCCCCTTTCTCGCCATCCTCCATCAATCTCTTTCTCACCGCATGCACCTCCAGCTCTGGTGTCAGCACTTCTCCTCTCACCATGTTAGTGTCGCTGTGCTTTATGACTAAATCAGAGCTGGTATGACTCCCGTGAACCCTGCTGCTCTGCCACTTAGGACCAAAGAAGTGTCCCAGGATTTAGGTTTTACAGTAGGTGCATACGCTTACATGGGTTTGGGATTAAGTGCATAATACGCATAACAATAAGTGCGAATATTGCACATTTATTATGAATCTATTATTATAAGAAAGGAAATACAGAGTTATATTTCCTAATAAATGAATGATGAATTGTTTATCATATGTCCTCACCATATAATAACCTACTTAGAATAAGTTATTCAGAAACCTTGAGGAATCAGTGCTTGCTTTTAATTCTGTGCATTGAGTGCTAACCTGCTTACCTCAAACACTGTTAGCAAGTCTGGCACTAATGACGTTGTCCACTGCTACAGTAATTAACATGTATAGTAGCTGACAGGTAAAAAAAAGACAAATGGTAAGCAAACTAACTTGTTTTACTTATGTGTTGTGCGTTATTAGCCA
This sequence comes from Anabas testudineus, assembly GCF_900324465.2. Classification (NCBI taxonomy): domain Eukaryota; kingdom Metazoa; phylum Chordata; class Actinopteri; order Anabantiformes; family Anabantidae; genus Anabas; species Anabas testudineus. The sequence continues at coordinate 24,665,842 of NC_046610.1, forward strand.
GCCAGCTTGCCAGTGGCCTACTTATACTAAGAAATTATGTGGGCTTTGTCTGTGGTTGGTGGCTTAATAGCGTCGTTGTGAATGGGCAGAACATCTTCTGCAGTTAAGCTAGTTAGCTACCATATATTATTATTTTACAAACCATAAGTCTGCCTAGTTTTGAGTAGCCAGGTTAGCTGCCTTTGTGCAAAGCTAGTTGGCGCTGCTTTTAACACGTAACACATGATATTATGGATTCTCTCAGGAAAAAAACAAATAAACATTATTTCTTAAAATTTTAGACTTAATCGTTTTTTCCCTTGTCTTTCTTCTACAGATGCAGATACTAGACAAGTTCCCAATTGAGGGAGGGCAGAAAGACCCAAAGAAGAGGATCATCCCATTCCTCCCAGGTAATAGCCCGCTCTTGAGCTCCAGTTATCTGAACAGGCTCCCACATCAATAATGTATGGCTGGCACTCGCAGCGCGTCAATAAGGGCTGGTTACCGATGCCTGCTTGTGTGTGTGTGTGTGTATTATGTATAGATGTGTGTGTTACAGCATTACTGCTGACAAGGCCTTATCTCTGACTGTCGGATCTCAGTTGTGCACATCTGTATCTTTGTTTTGTTTTTGTAACATTAAATGCTTTAGTAGGTTATATATAGCTACCTGAGGTTTTGGTTCTGCATTATGAATTTACCATTTCAATGCACAGATATGCAGTATGTTTCCTTGCATTGAATTGAGTCTGGCCACAAATGCTCGTCTCTCTTGCTGTAAGTCATCGCCTTACATTTGCGACTGTTTATTTTGGAAAACACAGTTTATGCCCCTTGGCCCACAGCATTCCAGCATCTACTGTGAATGCTCTCCATCTCCCCTTAAGCCCTCCTCATCCTGTGAGTCTCTCTCTTTCTCGATGACACACACAAACAAAACAAATTTGGAAACCAGCCAAACTTCCACCTACGTCTTTTCTATGAAGCCAGTGCCGCTACATTCAATTTTACCGACCATAAATATTGCACATTGTAAAAGGAAATACAGTGTGGTATATATGTGTGTGTGGAATATAAATTCCTTTTTAGGTATGCAATAAAAGCTAAAATACCTTAAACATTTTGTTATAAAAGTAACTGACAAAAAGTAAAAAACATTTGTCAAGTAAAAAAAAAATCTTGGAATTTGAAATTGAATAAAGTTGCATTCGAACATACGTACAAATACATAGTTTTGAAAGTAAATCATTTCAGTGGCATTTCAACTCTGAGTATTTAGTAGTAATAATATTTTTAAAAAATTATATTCAGTGGCTTAAAAAGTCAGTGTTCAGCCCTTTGTTTGCTTTGATGAAAGACTGTGTGTAAAACCTCAAATAGGTTCACATATAAACCTGTCAAGTACAACAGCCAACATTGAAGAGTGGTGAGATTCATTAACTTCTTTGCTTATTCAATCAGCTGCTACTTTCACAGTTTTGCCAATTTAACACTGTTTTAGGCTAAGATCTTGCACCTTTGTTTGTGTTAAGAGAACATTTATCATCTGAGAATGACAGCTTCTTTGGCAAATTGAAAAAAGACCATTTTTTTTTTTACAAAGAACACTCCTTTAATATTAATATAGAAAATCAGGTACTGAAGTGGCAGAAACTCCTAACTCTAATTTGGTAAAAACATTACTCAAATTGTCTTTACCAAGGTGGTTCATGACACATTTGAGGCCTCAGGCAGACCCACTACAGTTCATCTATTGCCCCCAGGTTGGAGTAGATAATGCCATCATATACCTAGCTCCAGAGAGCTCTCTCACACCTGGACAGAGCAGGCAGCACTGTGAGGATCATGTTTCTTGACTTCTCCAGTGCCTCTTATACAAACCAGCCTGTCCTGCTGAGAGAGAAACTCCTAAAGAAGCAGGTTGACTCCTCCACAGATTCCTGGATTACTGACTCCCTGCCAGACATTTCACAGTTTGTATGGCTGTGAGGTTGTGAGTCTGAGCAGGTGAGCAGCACAGGAGCCCCACAGGGGACTGTCCTCTCACCTTTTCTCTTCACCCTGTACACCTCTGACTTTTAGTACAACACTGAATCCTGTCATCTGCAGAAGTCCTAAAGTGTATTAGTAGTTAGTTAGTACAGACACCTGGTAGACCAGTCACCATGTGGTCCTATACTTCGGTTTAATCAAACCTTCATTGTATATAATCAAGATCTGCATTACACATGGTTACATGGTGGATAATGCTATTGTGCTAATAGCATAGTATATTTACTGTATGATAACATAGTCCAGCCACTATGTGCGCTATGATGTGTTTATATACCTGTTCCTTTAGCACAGCTTCTTAAATACAGCATGAAAGATCACTGAAACAGGATGAAGTGCATACATTTAGATTGTAGGGGGCTGGGGTCTTTGTGAGTGGGCTGAGAAGAGAGGAACTGCAATGCATAAAGCATGTGTGTATAAATCCTGTGTGTTATTTATAAAGACATGTCACAGACAGAGGTCATGGGATCCATTTGGGGACAGCTGGGTCCTTGAGTGTGGGACTTAGATTGGCTGAGCTGTGGAGGACCAGTGCCGTATATTAGTGACATCTCCTGGCAGGCATCGGGATTACACGCAGCAAGATCTTATTCAATTTGTTGTATTTTCTTTGGGAGGGATGTGTGCACACATCTTTCCTCACTCCTTTCCTGTGTTTGCTTTCACTTTCTCACTATCCTCCTATTTAATTTCCTTCTTTATCCTCTCTTCCAGGCAAAATCCTGTTCCGGAGAAGTCATGTGCGAGATGTGGCCATGAAGCGGCTGCGTTTTATCGACGACTACTGCAGGGTAAAGACAGCCTCACTGTAAACATCCTTCAGTTCCCCGATCTTACTCTGGGGAATGTTCCCCGGCATGTGCAGAGTCAGGGTTCAAAGCCTATTTGTTCTGTTCACATGCTTTAAACATGGGACACAAGACAGGGCTGTGGTTGTGGATGAGTTTCCAGAGAACAGTCACTATGAGGAGCCATCTATTAGCAGTAGTCTAAGATGCTTTCTGAGGCTGTGACAGACGTGAGTTGGTGGGGATACGTAATGATCTTTTCCTTCTCCAGTTGAATAGGCTTTTATTATTCTCTACTTCAAGGGAGAGTTTTCTTAACACTTCCTGTTCTCTATGATAGTTTTTTATTTATGCTAGATCCAGATCCTTCCCTTCGTCATGCCCTCCTCACTTCCTTCCTTCCTTTTGGCACAAATCCTCACTAGCAGTGGGGATAGGCTGCATTACGCCAGATTTGGGCTCTGATGTTTGCGTTTGTACACACATTTATATGGCAGTATTGTTGGCCTCTATTAAGAAAGGTTAGCTACGGTATCAGCGCTGTAATTGGGACCAAAAGTTTAAAAACCGAAACAATTATACACATCTCCAATGAACTCCTTAGCTCAGCACAAACAGCGCTTTATAAAAAGAGAACAAGCTGCTTCATTACACAAATAACCTAAAGCACTCTAATGTTTACAGTTGCTATAGTGAGCCTAATTTTTAACCCAGCAATGTGGCGTGTGCCACACTGTTTACTTCCTATATCCTGTTTGGGACGCAAACAACAGAGAGGAAGAGTAATTACTCAGGGTTCTCAAGGGATCTGTTCTCTGGAGATATGAAGATGCATACTCCATGTAGCCAGCTGTGGGTACACAGTGAGATAAGGCCTCTTTAATCACAGTCACAAGGATCTTTCAATAATATAGGTAAACAACATACGAAGGTAGCATGGACCTGTCAATTTGAATAGAAGGCTTATGTTGTACATGTTCGGTTGCAGTCTGTTCAGTTTTACTGTTTAGCTCCTTTTGGTAAACTTTTGGTGGGATCCAGCCAGATCATTTAATATAGATGGTTAGACATCTGACCCCTTCTTTGACTACAATAGGGCTTTGTCAATGTACGTACATAAAAAGAGCATTAAAGCTGCCTCTTGATATTTTTGTTTACAGCTTGCCACCTTAACAACAGTGGAACAACTTGTAAATAAAACTTTAGAATATTATCACCTTATACCATTGCAGTAGAGGTGAATGGGTTTGCAAACAGCTACCTATTTACACACTGAGCAGACAAGGGGAAATATTAGCATTCAAGAACATTGTAAGTGGGCATTCGAGCATATTGATTCAAATGTTCAAATGGCTGGGCCAGTTACAGCTGCCGTGCGTTTTCAATGCAGAGCCAATTTCCTCCCGCAGAGTACGACAGGTTCAAAGGAGATCCAGCTTGGCCACAGTGGGAAGTCAAGAAAATCTCAGTTTAATGTAAATATGCTCGGACACAGTTCACATACAGGCGGGTGAGAGCCAACCACGATCACCTAGACTCCATTAGAAACCTGTATGTAATGTGAAGGAGTTATTAACTAAAAGGAGGAAGAATTTAAAGGTGTAGTCACACTTAACTTATTATTTATGATGTGTTTTTAAAATGTTAAGCATAAGAAGTTAGGGAGGACAAAAAAAAAGACTTGAAAAACCAAGTTGTCATCATTGTTCCTGAATCTAGTGGTCACTGATACAGTACCGTGCAAAAGTCTTAAGCCAGTCTTATATTTGTTTTTTAGCAATGCTGTGATGACCATAAATGTTAATTGCTGTTTTTGGCTTCCAGAAAGACCATTCCTGATCAAGACCCTTCAGACTATGAAAGGAATAACTTGGCATTTGGATGAAGCTGCTAAATACCTATATTTTCTACTTGTATTCTAATAAAGAGACTAAGAAATAATATGAATAACTAAATATATTGCCATAATAGCATTACCAAACAACAAATCTAATGATGGCCCAAGACAGTACTGTATGTGAGGAAGCAACTATGCAGGCAGGGCAGAGGATGTATCATGCTCAACTCAAAACACACCCCTACAGCTTCAGAGCCCAGCTACTGCCAATTACTTTGTACTGTATGTTTAAATGCACTATAAATGTGCACACCAGAAAATGGCAATTGTGTGATATATTGGGTGACTACAAATAGGACTGGCAGAGCTGAATGATTAGGGAAAATTGCTTGACTATTGAGTAGCCATGACTTTCAAGTTAAAATGCCAATCAAGTAGTGGGGCCAGCCAAAGCAGTTCAGCTGAAGCAGATAAAATGAACATTTACTCTTTGCACTCCCCACATCATCCCTGCACTCACGTCTTCTGATTGGCTGAACACACTTCATCCAGTTAATTAACAGTGATGAGTAAATGGATAGTTGGAAAACAAGCAAGACAGTGGCTCTCAAGGACCAGCGTTTCACCCGCTCTTAATCTTTGTTTTGGACTGATTTTCCAGGCACACTGTTTAACTTTAGCTCAGCTGTTTACCAACAAGTTGTTAACTCTTATGTGTTTTATGGTGCTGGGCAAGTGGCGCACAGGTAACACGGGTTTACCAGAGAACAGCATTCGTCACCTAGAAAAGAGAGAGAGATTGTTGAGAGTGGGTAGGAACAAATCAGAAAAATACCTTAAAGACACTGAAAATGCTTTGTAACAAAAGTGGGAAGGGGAAGGGGAAGTGCAGAGTTTCCCATCAGCTTACATTCTGTGAGTTTGTCACTTTGACTGACCCTTTTTTAAAACTAAACTCTTGTATAATACATAACATTTTACAATTGATCAGTGCAGCTTTAAGATACTTAAATAGGTCAAAAAAAGCTGTCTCTTTAACCTCCAATGTCTTTGTCTCTCTCTCCGTAGGCGCTAGTGCGACTCCCTCCTCAGATTTCTCAGAGCGAGGAGGTGCTGCGCTTCTTTGAGACGAAAGCTGAGGACATCAATCCTCCTGTGGAGTAAGTGTTAGGTACACTGCACAGAATAAACACCAAAACACATGCAAACCATTGTTCAAAGGTCTGATGTCACTTAGTAATTTTCTTGTACAGATTTTCTGCATCATATAATGATCAATTAGTCTTTTAAATTGATAAAATTACAATAGCAAATGCAACCTGCCTAATGTTGAACTAATATACTAATGCTGGCTGGTCATGTGCCTCTATACGTCCATGTAGATCTTGCAATAACAACAGCTGTTTGTTGGTAGATAGTCATTTACAACATATCTACACTGTATTTCGGATAAATTTGATCTTATAAAATCTGCTTTTCTTTAAAAACAGAGACATTTCTAGGCCCCAATCTTTTCAGTTGTATTGTAGACATAGATTAGCCTACTGGCTGCTTTGTGTTGCGCTCCCTATGAACACAGCTGTTTCTTTGCAGTTAAACTGAACACAGTTTTGCTAACTGTGAACGTCACATCTGACAGTTGATAATGTTATTCTCAATAACTCAGGTGTAGCTGAGACACACACACCACACATGAGCGATTTCAAGATTTCAGCATCTTTTACATGTGATTGTTTGAACAATGCCTAATTGTACAGTGGCTAAGCTCATTAACTCTCTGTCTCTTCTCACTTCCTACTCTATTCCCAAATCAGCTCTTTCTCTCAGAGTTTGTTAAAACCTCCTACCACGCCAGGCGAAGGGAGGGTGGTGGTGGGGCGGAGCACAGTGAGGAGTTGATGGATGTGAGAGTGGGAGGAGGAGAATCACTTGTTTCATAGCAGGAGATAGCCCCTTTGGGTAGTTTTTAATTAGAGAACATGCTCCCCTCGCCAAACCCAAATGCCAGTATCGCACTATTCATTTGTAACCTGTTCCTGTATGCACAGACACAACTTAACCGGAGGTGCTGCAACCCAGTACTCTTGTTAGACCCAGGCTACATCTTTATTACTTGTATTACTTTTCTTAGGATCTCTCCTCACATTTCCCTCTTGAATGAAAGAAAAGCAGCGAAACAGGCAGGATTTAGTGACCCGTGCCTGCCAGTGTTTTTCAGCACAGCGTAATAGAGTTTCTCTACCACTCTTCCTCCCTTTTCTAATTCTTCACGCCTAACTTGTCCTCATAAATTGAGGTACATTTAATTGACACGACAGCTCTAGATTACAAACACCAATGCCACCGCAATCATTTTTTGATCAACAGCTTTCATTTCCTCCGTTCCCACACAGCTTTTCATCTTCCATGCTTTCTCATCTCTCTTTTACTGCCCTACTGTCTCTTCTAGTGCCACTCATTTGACTTATGCCCTTTATTTTTTCAGTGCTTAAATAAAAAACTCTTTCTTTCTCCCACTGTCTTTCTCAGTTGTAGCAGTATTTGATTTTGATGCATAAAGAAAGTTTTATGCATAATCTTGTAGATTAAGCCATATATCTTGTGAGATACTGACTATCAGGCAAAGAAGGTAAATCTCCCTCCTTAAAAGGGTTTTTTTACTTGACCACAACTTTTATTTAAACTAGAAGTCCCAATGACAATATTCTATCAGAGGTCTTGCATGTTCACAATGGACAGAGGACAATCAAGAATGTCGTCAGGGACATTTCCTCCATGGCCTATGGGTTGTAAGAATGTGACGATAGCTTCAACAGAACTTCCACACACATCACATTCAAGTTTTCAAAGCTTCATAACAAAACTAAATACCTCAAATAATTAGCCCCCAAATTTAGTGTCTAAACTGCAGATATATTTGCTGAAGGAACTGTTACTCCCTCTTCTCCCACAATTGCTGTTAATGCTGCAGGCTGGCTGTGAATTGGAAATAGTTGACTGAACCCACAAACTGTGTCGTAGGGGACACCTTAGTCTAAAGTAGTGCTGTACACCAGTGAGCCTGAGATCAAATGGAGCTAGTATCTGATCTGATTTCTTGCTAGTACTTGATAATCCATTGGACTCTACTTGTGTCATGACTAAATTGGATGGGCTCCTTTCATTCCCTGCACATAATGCATCATCTAAATGAAAATGAATCATCGGGGAGTGTGTTCAGGAATGAGATTGGCCATGGATTTAAAGTATGGAAGTATGTGTGTTAGTGGTGTGTGGGTTATTAATGTTCAAGCACAAACTTATCGTAAATGCTGCAGAGGAAGAAAAGGATGAACTACTGAAGAATACTGACAATCCATCATGGTTTGTGTGTGTGGTGGATGTTGAATGTTGTTTTTTCAGCACCTTTAGTGAATCTTAGTGATAGTGTCTTGTTAACATCTTTAAATGCATGTGCTGCCTAAAGGCTTTGATAATTTATAAATAGTTGAAGTTTGCATAATGGGGCATCATTTTTATGACTTGGTATAATTTGCTATTAAGTGCTAATTTGAAAGCAGGTGAATTACATCCAATTCTTGTCCACTTAGAATCACAGCAGAACAAGAAAAAGTAGAAAACTACTATAGGGAGCTGTGGCTCTGTATTCTCATCTACATTACTTGATGTCTCTTAAAGACATAGAAAGATTTGATCTTTCCTGCAACGTGGAGGGCAAACATAATAAGAACACTTTTATTCATCCATGTGTAAACCTACCCAGCCTGCAGCTGTCTTTGATTATCCCTCTAAAATGATTTCTTGATTCACTGTAATGTGAGAAAAGCTTTGGGAATGTTGAAGCTTTGAAACCTTTGGGCAATAAGGTAGCCTAATCAAAAGACATTTCATGATTTCTATGTGTGTGTGGTTGTGAGGGACAGATTGATATTTACAAGGTTCTCAATTGTGGAACATATCTGTTTATGCATATGCTTAGTTTATGTCATATTGTTTGAACTGTTATTATAAGAAGCTGAGTGGGAAATGTTAACCCACTAAATGTAAAGTTGGAGAACTTCTGATGGTTACAATAACTTCCATTTGGCAGAATCAATTGCACATAACTGGTTTCAAAAGGGCTACAAAGCCACCACTGCTGGCAGTGAAAGACAGATATTAAATACATAACACATAAAATAGATTGATATACCGTTTGTATGTTTCTTATCTTAATTTAACTTGTATGAATATTGTTTCAACCAGAAATATGGAGCTAATTCAGGAATACCCCGATAGCTAAGGTGATGAGGTAGGTTTGGCTTTAGTAGCAGCAACAACACAACAACAAAGTTGATGGCCACCATCTTGCACAACAGTCATTTGTGCGGTAACTGTTTCCATCCTCACCATTTGCCGACCTGACTCAAATGCAGCTGTAACCCTAATTGTTATATGTATAGTATGATCAGGCAGCGGGTGGATATGTCTGGGTCCGCCCTGGAGTGGTTCCCACATCCTCATATGAATGTCTGTGTTGAGGTGTACCACAAGATTATATCCTGCATCCCATCCAGTTCTGCACGTTCCCTTGGCCACACAATGGTATCTTCTGGTACAACTGTGTCAGTGTCCTCAGTGTCTTACCCCTCTTTTTTCTCTTTTGATAAATCTTCCTTACAAAATCTAGATGTCAGTATTGACCAGGAGTTGCCTCTTGACTACATGTTAATCAGATGACTTTGTTCCTTTCTTTCTGCAAAGAAACACTGTGTCTCAAGTATTGTCTCAAACTGGCATGCGCTGATGCATTTTGATTTTGTCCAGTCTTGGCTACTATAACTCTCCATCTGCCTTAGCAAAGCATCTCTGGATTTGTCCTTAATGCTGCTCACACACTCATGTGGCACCAGTCTAGATTTCTTTTAAATTCTGTTTGACGTTGTTGTGATTTCTGACCACTCAGCTTTCAGTGGTCAGCCACCTGCTTACATTAGATACTGGAGCTCCTGCAGCCTCAGCAGTAGGCCTCTAAGAGCTTGTATACACTCAAAGCTTTTCAGCTGGGTTTTTCAGTTCCCTGCCTCATGTGCATCTGATTGAACAGATACACTACTATTTTAATCGACCAGTCAATCAACCCAAGTGTCGACACAGCCTTTGTATCGGCTCAGGTTCCACTCATGCTCTATGCATGTAACTGATGCCCAAAGCATATTTTTATGCTTCAAGTGTACCACAGTTATTGTGGATTAGGCTCTAAGTGCTTTCAAACACAAGTGACCTACATGTTGTACTGTATCTGAACACCTCCAGCGTAGACACATGCAGAGATCTGTAGATGCTGCTCACTCTATGCCTGTATATATAGTCCTGTGATCAGGGTTCATTGGTTGTTCCTTTCTGCAGAATAAAAGTGACAGGAGACTGTGGCCTCTTATGTCTTTTTTCTCTCTTTATCTTCCTTCTCTTCCCATCTCATACTCACTCCCCCTCGCCCTTTTGTCCAAAAGTTATGAAGCATCCCTCCCTCTCTCCACCTTCCCTCCCTGCCTCCCTTTGCCATCTTTCTCCTCCTGGTCATCTGTTTGTTTCATTCTGTCTGCTGCAAGTAGGAGATGAGCAACAGACTCACTCAACCTTAATGGATAAGCTGCTCCGCTTCCCTCACTATTAGGATCAATAGCACTCATTGGACACCGTACAGCACCAGTGTCAATGGGGTTAAACACTTTAGGCATGTCAGAGAAGTGAGGAGTGGTCAGTCGAGCGTGTGGCTTGTGGGACATCTTGTGAGTGTGTTTATGTGTGTGTATAGCCATTCATGTGTGAACTTCATTCAGTTATAATCCTAAAGGAGTTTTTCACGCAGTGTATGGCATGTTTTTTTATTTTCAGGTTTTGTCACTGCACCTCCTGTCTGCCTCTTCACTTATCTGTCTTTTTATTCCGGCCGTCATTTTACACAGATGCACTCAGTCAACCCTCCCACCCAACAAAACATCGTGCTGTCTGACTCACTTGTGCTCTCCTCCTCACACACAGGGTGTTGTCAAGGTGGGGCTCAGCTTGCAACAGTAATAGCTTATGGGAGGGCTACACTGTGTGTGAGTGTGATAAATAGAGAGGGATGTGGGAGAAATCCTTAGAGAGGTGAGGAGGTCAAAAGCAGGCAAAGGAATAGTGCACTAACCGTCCTTCCAGTACCATGTGCCTGCTCTGCTATGTAAGATTGGATTTTCGGACTGATTTGTTAAGAAAAAGGAGCTGCATTCCTTACTGTGCATTACTAGAATCATTCCTATCAAAGCTCAGAAAACACAAATCCTGAGCAGATGCCATCAACCATGTCCTCTCAGTGTTTGCTTGAGTGACCCCTGCCTGTGAAGTGAAGCACTGCACCTCTGTGTGTTGGACTCTGAGCTGATGTCACTCTTGTGCAATAGGTTGCTCCTTTTTGAAGCCCAGCACCCTTGATGTTTAATGTATTTTGAATGGTCTTGATCTGGATCTGTGGTGTTTTTGTTTTGCTTTATGATGCTCTCAAATGTACTGCAGGATGAAAACACTGAAATTTCTCTCCTGTGGTACAAAAAAATCCCTGATATCAAAGAACAGACTTCATCATAGCTGCTTTATGACATTTTTTGTGTCAAAACACACAGAACATATTTATACACTTGTAGATTCAGCTTGGGAACTGCCCAGTGTGTTACTCCCAGAGCAGCCTCTTTGTTTTGTCACAGCCTCTAGTCCAGTGGTTCCAAATTTGGGGTTGTGCAGCACACAGAAGCAGCCGTGAGATTAATCTAGAGTAGACTATAAGGAGTACTTGATCTGCAGATTTGCAGATTTTTTTCTGATCTTAGTGTCTCGGTTTAAAGAAGAACTTTAGGAAGACTTTGCTTAGCTTTATTTGTTCATGTCTAGATCGTCATACCAGCGCTAGCTACAGTTGCATGTTGTACAAATTTGAAGCGCTTAAAGTTAATGTCACTTTTACTCCACAACATTTATTTGACAGCTTTAGTTGCTTTGCAGATGTAGAATCAATTAATGATTCATGATCTATTATTATGAATTAAGCAGCTGTCAGTACATGAAGTGGTTTAAGTCAGCTTCACCTTTACCAGCTGTTGTTTTTCTTTTCATTTAAACCATGTCTCTATAACACAGATCTTTGAGGTTAATTAGTAGGAAATGTCCTTTGTCATATCTTTCACCTTTGAAAGTTCATAACAAATACTTTCCCCTTTTAAACAGTTGAGGTTTAGCTCCCAACATACTTTCCTCCTCTTTCTTACTAAATGGTCAGTTGGTGACTAGACTAGACTAGACTAGATTAAATGCTCATGTTGACTATCTGCTATTATTACTTAGGTTATTGAAGTGTCTCTCTCCTTGAATCTTTACATGATATAAACTTAAATTCTGAATATTTTTGGAATCAACAATGCAATACATGAATGCAATGACTTTTGCATTCATGTTATCAGCAGCATCAGGTTTAAAAGTGTTTGAAATACTTAAAGTGCCCCAAGAGGCCAGTTTCGTAGTGGTGTACTGTTGTCTCTAAAGTACATTTTGGAGCATGTACTCACATGCAGATTGGGAAATGCAGCTGTCCACCCAGCTCCATGTATATTCTAGTCTCCAGTGACTCTCCACATGGTGGCGTACCTCACAGTACAGACTGATATTTTCTGCAACATCAGCTGTTGTATCCAGTTCTGCCCCTGGTCCAGTCTCATTTCCCCAGGTTTTCAATTCCTCTATAAATATTTCCACTGTCTAGTCATACACTTTTGCATATGTTGGACCTTCATTCTATATTTATGTCCATTTTGGCCCTTTGTTCTTCCCGTATGAGATCTCTTTTTACTAGATTAATTTTTCACCCCCCCCCCCCCCCCCCCCCCCCAATATCCATCTCTTTTTCCTTTTTGTGAAACATGTTTTTTTTTTCTTCTCTTACTTAACACTATTTTAACCCACATTTTGCATTTTTAGCAAGTCAATTTGCATCGGACATGGGCTGTGATTTGTTTTTTCTGTCTGGGCTCATGGTAGGCCATCATATAACTATCAGACTAAATGGCATTATCTGTCCTCTGCAGACCATAGCATTGACAAATTTCTCTATTAATATGCGCATGCTGCATTTCAGCTATGATGACAGTATTCACCGGTGCACATGGGTGATGTTATTATCATTCATCACCCCCCACTCCCCCCTCAACCCTCTACTGTGAATAACAATAAGGATCGACCTTGGATTGTGCCCAAGAGAGAGAGAGATGCTGCAAGATTATCAGATTATTTGTGGGATAAGTGGTGAACTCATGTGATTGGTCAGCGTTTAGGCTCTCAACAGGAGGCTGCTTAAGTGGCAGAGTTATCCCTGGTGATGGGGGTGACAACATATTTTCCAGTTCTGCAGCTAATTAGGAATAAGTGGGTGATAATGTGTTTGTGAGTGTAGAATATTGGAGCAAAAGTGTACTCACTTCTGTCACCTCTATTTTTCTTTTAAAAAGCTCTTCACCAGTTGTCTTATCTGTATGTATGCATCATAGGTTGACATGTGAACACCCCCAGACAGAGGCTCCTCTCACCATCCCAAATTACCCTATGAGGTTATCTGGAGCTCAGCAGCAAGTTAACATGATTTAGGATCTGTATGTAGGCTGATGGTGAAACAGGAGTTCAAATTGGAAATCATATTTATTGCATGAAAGAACAAGATGTATAACATTTGCAGTGACACTTACCTAGCAGAGAGGAACCACATTGTATTTCAGTTTAACATGTAAGCAAAAAATAAATTTTAAACAACCTGTGCACAAGCTTTTACTGAATAAGCCAAAGCAATTGTTCAATTAAATTTTCTGCAATAGTTTGATCACGGATCGATCGTTTCAGTTATTTTTCGAGCGGACTGCCAACTTCTCACATGCGTGGCTTTGCTGCTTTTCTTGCCATACTATTTGCTAGTAATTTAAATACATTAGGAGTTTTGGACTCTAACTCTGTGATCCTCCCAAATGTAGAGATGGAACATTTTGTGTTTATTTGCTTTGAATTAATGACAGCTGTTTTTTCTACATATCTGTATGTGCACAATTAGAGTGTCTGCACTTGTGTGTACATCCGAGTGCTAAGGTTAATTGATTCCTTAATACCTGATAATACCCGCAGTGGTCTTTATCCTTGTTATGGTCACAGTGACTAAAATACAGAGGATGACTGAGGGTAATCTGGGGCTCCTGAGGGAGGTCTGTGAATGGGAAGGTTAGTACTTGAGTCTGGACTTGGTCAGAGATGAACTGGGGTGTGGGGTGCAGAGAGGCTAAGGTGCAAATCTCTTGAAGTGTAATAATACAGCTGCATTTCTGATGAAGTCCAAATATCCAATGCTACTCAGAGTGATTAGGAATAATGTGCAGTTTATACCAGTCGAGAAACATGTGATGTTAGACAAAACGCGTCATTTACTCATTTTCATGCATCTGATTGCATGAATTTGAGGACCTGGCTGAGTCGAACCAGATTCTTAACTATACTCATTCATTATCAAATGGTTTAAAATACCACCCTGCTGACCTGCCTCACCCTGACACCACATGGCCTGCCTCAGGATACTCACATCTGCTTCAGCTTGACAATCACCATCAAGAGCTCAGACCACTGGAACTGAGAAGACATGCATGGAAGGGCTCCTGCTTCAAGAAGCTGCAGCCAGTGGATACACTGTGACGAAACGTCAGTATCTGATGAAAAGTGTGACAAAATGTATGTGTGTGTTGCGATGTCTGCAACCGGCCCATCTGCTGATGTTTTTGTCGAGGATATGCATACCTTTCTTTACTCTGCCTGACAGATTTATACACATACTAACAAATAGATGCCATTTAGTCACTTAGTTCATGCGTCACACTAAGTGTCTGAAATTTTGCTGCTGTCAAAATAACATTTGTTTTTAATAGGATGTTTGTGCATGAATAGTCATCATCGGCCCATGAAAAAATCTGCCAACACAAATTATTATTATTTTTTACTGAATTTCTGAAACAGAGGCAAACAGATTTTGTGTATCACAGGTGTATTGTCCTAGTGGCATCACTCCAGACACTGTGGTTCATTCTAGCTTACTTACTTGGATAGTACATCAAGCATTTCTTTCTTTACTGCCTCCAAATCTCTGCAAGTGCTTCACATTGTAAGTCTACTTAAGTACTTAAACTCCAATGTCACCACAACAGTAGCATTTCTTTACTTCCTGCAAAACGTACCCATATAAAACACCCTTCTTCACCAGTACAGTATGTGTTCTACTTGCCGCCTTTAGCCTCTCGCTTCCTCGTCTTTATACCTATAGGAGATTTAGGAAAAGAGTTGGCAGCCAGAGCTGGTTGCTCAGCCCTCGAGGGAAGAGTTTGATTTCAGTCTCAGGGCTTCGGGTCATTGGATTGAGTCTGGACTCGCTGTTTCAGTTCTCCCTCGTCATTCTCCCACTTTCTCTCTGTGTTTTGCCCCACTTTGCCCCTCCTTTGTGCCTTAATGCTTTGCAGATGCCTTCAAAAATGTACCTCTAAAAAGTAAAGCCAAAAATAACCCACTGCACTCCCACTGGAATTTCTCCCTGCAATGTTGAATGTACAAAAATAAGGTTATTTCTGCCTCAAAAATGGGTTAATGTAGATAATTATTTGCTGCTATTGAAGTTAGCTAGTTAATACTATGATAAAGGCTCTTACAGTTGCCATCTGTGCAGTTTCAGTGGTTTAATGCTTGGGTTTAATGCAGTTGATGTTCTAAAAAACACGTTGAATGCTTAATGCGTAACAACCACCCAACTTTACCTTGACCTACTTTGCATGACAAGGCACATGGCATTAATCCAATGAGCAGTCATCTTATGTGTCAGAAAAAGCAAAGGACCTCAACAGCTGATCATCTGATCATTTATCAAGAACCATTAACCCCAGAGAATCAAACACAGCACATCACTGGTTTAGGCCTTCTCTTAAACGCTAAGTGTTTTGTGTAGACATTTACAGTTGGACCAGATACTGCTTACACCTCTGCCTTTCTCCTGATTGGGACTTGTTTATAGAGCTTCGAGGTCATGTTTGCCTTTCAAACCATGCACAGCATGAATAGCTTAACAGGCACCCTGGGAGTTGACTGCAGCAAAGTACTTTTCATGCTGCTGCTGTTTTCCTCCAAACAAAACTCATTCATTGGCCCCTGTCCTCACCTCCTTGATAAGTAACAACCAGCCATTTCCAGGTCCCTCACTTACACATATTGTATTGTCACTCTGGAGATCATTTACCGTTAGCTTGTTCAATTAACCCAGCAGGCATCCAGAATGCATAGAGAGCTACGTTTGCAGTTTGTGCAGTTTGGCTGAGGCAGTTTTTTATACATTGGGTCATGTGTATTTTAGTTAGCTAAGCATTTTTTTTATTAATTTGTACAATTTCTGTACAGCAGGAAAAACTGTTCTTCTGAGTGTTTATTGGTGTTAGTAAACCAAGCAGACATTCAGATTTATAAAGGGGCAAACAGTGCTAGCTGCTCAGTCTGCGAGTTGTAAAAGCTGTCAGAGGCCTGTTGACCAGATGACCTGAATCCCTGCTGCCCTGTCTTAAATTGGGTTGCACCGGAACAAAAACATTGATTACAGGACTGAACCTGGAGTGATACAGTGGCATCTAATGTTTGGAGATAAAATTCATTACCAGGAGCATAGGGGATTTCTGTTTAAGGTAGACTTCGATGTGTTCAAATTAGGTTGCCCCCTAAAAATAAATAATTTTATATTTAATACATAATTATATTTAAACTTTAGCTCACCTAATGTTTGACAAGTATTTTTACATGCAGAAGGCAGAAGCTTAAGAGAAGAGCAAATGGAAATGTGACCACAGCAGTAAAAATTTCCTGGTGATGTAAAACATTCACTTGAATCCTAACAGAGGATATCAGCATCTTTAATGCCACTGCGGCAAAACTAGAGCAAGAAGGGCAAACATCCTGGCAAATATCCTGCCAACTCTGAGGCTGTCCGCAGCATAGTTTCCACTGAGACACATGCAGGCACTCCGCAGTACAACACATTGCTGGCTGAAATATTATCCATTCCACATATTATACATATTAGAGGTCATGTTTTCAATGTGGCTCAAGATATATGGGATGAGACAAGAGGTCAAGTTCTGCTCTCTCTCTGTCCCACTTTGGTGACAATGAAGCATATTCTGGTTGCTAGCACACATCGATCTTGGTGGAGAAGTCGGTATAAAGGCTTTATTCATCTACTGTGGCTGGTCACAAAGAAGAGACAGATGTGTCAGATGGCAGGGCAGTGGATGAAGGGATAAAAAAAAGAGAGCTAGGACAAGAACAGCAACACCAAAGAGTTGGAGCTGTTGTGTCGTAAATAAGACATGGCTTTTGCACATGTACTGTCTCTGTCCTTACAGATACTGTACACAAGTGCTCAACAGGAGAGGGTGTGGGTATCTACTGTATGCGCACAGCTACCATAGGCATCTGTGTCTCTTTAATAGCTTGAGAGCGGTCACAGTGAGAGCAAGTGGTGGTTTTCATTAACCTCATGCTGTGAGAGGGCACTGCCTTAACCGCCGGCTATGCTGCCCTGAGCAGTTTCCACTCTCCTGGCACTGAAGTGTAATCATCCAGGCCTATTTGCTCTGCATCATACCTGGCAAGATGAGAGGTTGTTCATTATTGTAATGCGCTGGCTCTCAGAGGCCATTGAGGTCAACTGTCCCAATCAAGGATGCACTCTTCACTCGATCGTTGATCCTGAATCTTAGTAGAACAACCACTATCATTTAAATCCACTGTCTTGCTTGCGCACACACATTTACGGATTCAAACACAGATGTGCCTACATACACTTACTTATCTCAAACAAATCCCACTTTTATCCTGAAATTGCATCTGACTGACTGCCATCAGATGCAACTCCTCATCGGTTATTAAGAAAGCACTTCACCTTCTGGTCTCTGTCTAGAAGTTGATATGCCTGTATGGTGGTTATTTTTAAATGAAAGAAAGTATTTTCACATGGGAGAGAAGGTTCTTGTGGGAATAAGCTCTTCACTACAGCATTGTGCCTTAGTTTTATTGCCCTGCCTGTGTCTGACTTTCAGCTGTACTGCAGCAGGATGACGTGGCTAAATTTGAGGTTAGATGTAGGATTTGATTAACCGTTTGGAGAACCGAAAAGGACATAATGATTGTGTGCAAGAGACAAAGAACAGAAGGAGAGAGGAAGAAAAGGAGGGTATAATAGGGGAAGAAGATGGACAGATTGTCAGCTGTATAAATAGCACTTTCTCTCTTCACCTGATCTCCCTTTGTCTGACTTTTTTAGCCCAACTTCCATGCTGCCAGAGTCCAAAAGTCAGAACTGAGAAGGGCAGATGGATACAAGCAAACCTCATGCACAACTCTGTGTCACCCCCCCCCCCCCATCTGTATCTTAGCCTTAACCATAATCCCATTAGAATCCATTAAGCAAGGCATTTCAAACTGATCCTTCTTTCAAATGTGGGGAGAGGTCGCCTTCCTCTCTAACAGGGCGAAGAAGGGAGGGAGGGAGTGAGGAGTATAGGAAGAGGATGGTGGTGCCGCTTTAGAGTCACATGACTAATTTGTGTGTGTTGCAGGGAGTATGGGCAGCTGGCCAAAGTCATCCCTCCCTCTCTCTCCATCCTTGAATCTCTGTCTTGCTCTCTCTCCCTAAAACACATGCATTCGTTATCGGGCTAAAGCTGATTGCATGTGTTTTTGTGAGAATGTAGTTGACAATTTTTGCCATTTAGGAGTTACCGGAACCACACACTGTGACCACATGCTACATTGTTGACCAAGCGGCTCCCGCTTATCACTAACCATGTCCCTCTTGTGTTGCTTCTCCCTCAGAGACTATGGCTCCAAGCGCAAGTCGGGTAAGTAACCTGTTTTCTATCAATATCCTTTCCTGTCTTCTGTCTTTAAACTTGTTGCTCTTAATAAAACCACTCCTTACAATCCAAGTAGGGACATGCTGCATGACGGATGACTCTTAAACCCTCTCTTGTGTCTTGTCTGTTATCCATGTGATGTCAGTGTGTGGTTTGTTGTACTTGTCCCACAGTGGGTTGCAGACTTACTATTGGTTCTGTTTTGGGGTGGATTCAGAAAACTGTCAAGGCTTTTCCTTCTGGTTGTAGATGTGCCTCACATCCCAGGGTGGGGTTTAGATTTGTCTTATAGTTCCTTAAGATGTTAAAACAGATTCATTTAAGGACTGTTGTGGCAGTCAGTAAGTTTATAAGGATTATTTGCCTCTGCATCTATAACTAAAGTTGTAGGTGTAGCTACACGAGTAGTTTCCTTGATAATTTTATAACAAAGAAGAATGGTTTTCCCTTTGCAGGTGGGTGCTTTCAAGGGGCTTTGGGTTTACTGTATCTTTTGTCTAATTTGCTGAAACTTAAGTGGTTAAAGAAGGCTGTAATACTTCAATGTGACACCACACATACAATTAAACAGAATATAGAGTAAAAAACATAAACTCATAGAAAAGCCTGGACCTGTATTGCTGTATCCATCATGCAAATTCAGTGGCCTGGGCCAATAGGACACAACCCAGCTGGCTTGTTTGAATATAACACTATTCATCCATTTCTTACTATGAAGGATTTTAGTGTCATTAGCCATCTTAGGAAATATAAGGCTTTTAGAGGGCATTAGCTACATCATAGCTGCCTAACAAAAACATGGCACATGTGAGTAACTAATACATGCATCTTAGAACCTAATTTGTTTAAAGGTTTTTTGTAGGTAGACTAAGGAAATTATGGGAACTATCAGTTATATTTCCTATGAATTATTGAAGAGAAAATGCAGGAAATAGCTTGTGGTTGGTGGGGAATGTGATCCTATTACTACATATGTTCTATGTAGCAATAGAACATATGTAGCAATAGGATCTAAGTATTCTAAAAGAATACTTAGTCTTGATTTTTAAGAAAAAGGAAATATGGGAAATGAGTAGGAGTACTGCAGTGCAAAACCATAGTTAATATGTTCTGGCCCCTCTGTTGGTACCATATTAAAAAGGTTTTTAGTAAGGTCAAGGTGATTTTGTTGACTCTTGATATTGATGGTGAGGTTATTTTTAGACTAAATGCCTAGTCACTGTATGGCTCTCCTGCAACAAATTGGTTTGCTGAAGCCCCACAGAGAAAGCTCACCAAAAATTCAATTACATCCACATTCTTCAAAGTGATTTGATTTCTTGGAAGCTGATTGCTTCCACAGATAAGCCATCTTGTCTGTGTGTGTGTGTGTGTGTGCGTGCGCGCTCATGTGTGTGTTTTCACCTCCTTTCTGTCATTCAGGGATCTTAAAGATCCTAAATCTTTAAGATCCACAGCTGGATGCCACTCCACTGACCCAGTGATCTGTTCTACAACCTAAAGAAACATGAAGTAGGTCAGAAGCAAGAATCAAGTGGGTGAAACCAGAGAGCTTTTAAATGTTCTTGCATCTTGGGCAGTTTTATATCATGTGCAATATTTCTATGAATGGAAACTGTGGAACCACTATAAAAGATCTCATTTGGCCAGTGAGGTGCCCTCTGCACATTTGATTTCGTATTCATCATATATACATTTAGAGGCAGTGAAACCTGTAAAGCATGTTAGAATTAGGTTAAAGAAAAGTAGTGTATTAGTGTATTTATTGTGTTTTCTTGGTGCTGTTCCTCAGTCACATACAGTATGCTACTGATAGCTTAAAGCATTTTGTCTAATTCTATGACAAAATTTTAATTTTAAATTGTTCACAGAAAAGGTAATATAATAATGACAGGTAAGCATTTCCTTCGTCGTATCTTGAAATCATTTGTAAATTTCATGTTAAAAAACATGTTTTACCACCAGTTGAATATTGTTTTTAACATGTGCCTAAAAAACAATGTGACCTTAAATTGTGATTTGATTGGGAATTGCATGATGGAACAACAGCCAGGAATCAGGGATTATTTGCTGTTTGGACTAATTGATGATATCAGGAAACCCTCACTACAGGTGGAGGTAGGGCTAGACTATATGGCACTTTTCAGTGTTCTGGATATTGTATTTTGTCTGTATCACTAAACATGAAACATGATGCAAATATAGCTGTCATTGCCTAAACTATGTGCTGTTCCCCAGTAACTAGGGCCAAATGTGCAATTATTACAAATTAACATTATAAACATAGTAAAACCGCCTGAATGCCTCCAAAACACAGATGACTTAAACTTTGTCCCTGAAGGTCTCCAACACTATATTGATACGTTGTTACTCTCTTAATGTAAATCCCATGCTTAAAAGCAAGTGATAGGTCAGCCTACGACAAGAAGAAGAAAATAGTTTCCGTGATATTGAGTATGATTTGTGACTGTCTGCAAGCTGCTACAAACATGCAGGAGACTCCCTAAAGTTTCAACTCAATGTGGAAAATCTCACACATGATTTGGGGGACAGCTTACATTACTAATGTAACTCCAGAGAACGACTGCTGTTTGTGAGTGAGTGAATGCAGTGGAAGCATTATTTTCATTTAGCAATTTAGGCAATTTTATTTTTTAAAATAACAAATTAGTTGGATTAATTTGATATATCTCCCAGCCCTAGGTGGATATACTGCATAAAAATGCTAGATATCCTGGTTCCACCACACCAGGCATTTCAAACTACTTTATAGTGTTTTGACAGTCAGCCAACTATCTCTCATGTAGGATAACTGATTCTATAGTGGAACCAACTCTTTACTGGTCTAAATCCAAGAACTGCCCGCAGTCAGGTGCTGGACTCGGGTCCAAGCACTGGCCAATAAGACCAACTATAACTTTGCTGCAAACACAAAAATTGGTGTATCATTTAACATTTATTTTAGATTCATTTAACTGCAATGTGCGGCGCTGGTCAACACTGTCGCCTTATAGTAAGAAGCACCTAGGTTCAAATCCACTGGTTGCCCAGGTGCCTTTCTGCGTGCAGTTTGCATGTTCTTCCTGTGTCTGCATAGGTTCTCTCTAGGCACTCTAGCTCCCTCACAGTTAACCCATGCCAGGTTAATTGGTGACAAGCAGTAAGCATACTAGAACGATAGATTAACTGGAATGTAATTGATGCTAGTTAGCTGGCTATATATGGTAGAAATATATTGTTGCAACCAATAAATCAAAAGGCTTGGTGAATTGTACTGGAACTGCACTAATATTATACTGTATTATCATTTGGCAAATGCTCTTATTTAATAATATTTAATTATCACCTCATTATCACATCCTAATCATTACATTGAACTGAAGACACAAGGCTGTCGCCTGCTCATCTGTCTATAGGATGATAGGATTCAGGAAAAAAATAATTAATTTACCACTGATGCTAAGATAAAGACAGTTGTCTTTATGGCATATACCTTTTTGTCACTAGAATTTGATATAAACTTGGAATCTGGACAGCATAATTTCCTTTTTTACTGCAAAAAAACAAAGAAAAACATTCAAATGTTAGTAATTAACAATAATTCTGTGAGTAACTTGTTGGTTAAGTTAAACTGTCTCACTCTGTAACATTACACTTGTACTGGAACTGCAAAAGGACCGAGTGTTTATGTTGCTCCAGAAAATCCAGCAGAGTGAATCCCAGAGAATCCTGTTGTGCCAGTTTCAGAAGTCAAATCTACTGTTTTCATATGTAAGATAACTTAAAGCTTATAAATATAGTGTTTTGAAGTATTATATTTTTAAGCGTTTTTTATTAATAATCATTAAATAAACCTAACAAAACTCTTAAAAGTAACTAATCAATTAATCATTAAAATTGTTGTTTTTCCCAAAATGTTGAACTGTTTCTTTAAGCTGTGTTCAGCAATGATGGCTGTTGCTGTTTTCAAATTCTTCTCTGCTCTACTTTTATGATTTCCAAACAAACTGGCGTTGTAGCAGCTGGAAATGTGAAATGCTTAGCTTCCACTGGATCCGAGCACTGTTCTCGAGAAACACAGGATGTTTTCAACAGCACAAGTAATCTCGTTATTTGCTGACTCACTATTGTGTAATATGAAGTCAGTAACAGAGAGGGGCAAAGTGGGCAAATGCCTAACAGATGGCAGTATTTGTTCTGCACTGTGTCCTTCTAAAGTCATTTGTTGCATGTCATCTCTAATGAATTCCCAATGCCATAAATTACGTTGATACACATCTCTAATAGACTATTGCTTTGTTTGTTTTAAGATGATGTGACAAGTGTGAAGAATTTTTGATAAGACTGCAGTTAACCCGCTGGAATCAGTTCACTTTCAATTTACTGAATTAGAGGAATGAATTTGTATGTGAACTGAAAATGAATTATTTTTTTGTTTTCTTTCACCACAGAAAACATTTTGCCTCAAGTTACAGGACACTGATAGATGTATGACATGTTTTTTAAAAAGTGGGGTCAGGTCCAGGGAGTTTCGGAAGACAGAGCCCTGTATTCCAGTGCAGATGGACTCACTATATGTGAGGTCCAGATTCAAAAGGGAAACGGAGGAGGGTGCTGTTAGAGTTTTTCAGGCCGCTGGGGTTGAGACAAACATTGGCTTGTTTAAGTGGCACAGTGGATAAGATTTTACATTGAAGTTGAAATGGCTAGTCATATTTAGTGGGAGGAGGGAGGTGGTTTTAGCGTGTATGTGTGTTGTTGTTTTTTTCAAGTGGATGAGAGCAGTTTGTGTGTGTACATATCTGTTTGCACACAAATTTCATTTGTCATTATAAATGTTTATGTCACAGTAGGAGATAAATTGCTTTATCTCTGTTTTCTCTTGTCACCTCGCTAAACATTGCATCAATACTAGTTTCCCTGTGGTTTGACATTGTAAGTGTTGGTGACACTCAGCCGCTTCACTTTTTCACTTGCCAGATCAATTCTGGTAAACTGTTATTTGTTATTGGCTGCTGTTACTTTCAGGTGACACTAAGACTATAAGGGCACTCCTTTAATATGGTTATATGTTCCAATAACTCCACCAAGTTGCAGGTTCCACACATTTTCACTGTTCTTAATATGGGTGTTCTTTGTTGTGTATATTTTTTAGCCAGGGTAACAGTGTAGCTTTAGGTATGACGGTGTTGCTGCTCTGCCTGTGTTTTTATTGAATAAAAATGTAATTTGTTATAGATATCCATGTCCCTTTTAGGATTAATTAAAAATCTCAGAAATCAGTGATATAGTTGGTGCTAGAGTTGTAATCATAATCTATCACAAATTAGATTTGTTTTTTATAACACCATAACACCAACAGTTTTGATACAAATTTCATTTCTAACTGAAACCAAGAAACATGAGTAATGTGTAATATTGATAAGTCACCCCAAGCCTAGTTTGGAGTTTTGGTACCGCAGGTTCTTGTTGGCCCTTATTAGCTGACATATTGCATACACCAATGCCAGTGCAAACTCAGTCTGCTTATTACAAGCTTATTACTGACAAGCTAAAACTAATGCTGTCTAATCCAACAGTCCTTTTTGTTGAAATTGATTTAGAGAGATGTTATTACCTTTACGGTCATTTTAGGTGCTGTAGTTTGTGCTGCTGTTAGACTATACTGCATTACATGTATCTGAGAAACTG
The DNA here is from genome assembly GCF_900324465.2 of Anabas testudineus. Classification (NCBI taxonomy): domain Eukaryota; kingdom Metazoa; phylum Chordata; class Actinopteri; order Anabantiformes; family Anabantidae; genus Anabas; species Anabas testudineus. The sequence continues at coordinate 24,690,177 of NC_046610.1, forward strand.
CCAAGTGAGTGCAACTACAATCAATTATTTCAGTAAACATATCAGCCTTATAAAACCATTTAACCTTGTTATTTAGTATTTGTGTGCCATTCTTTATATTGCCGGACTGGACATGGTAAAAATGAATTGCTGACATTCACATGTGAGAAGGTTTAGTCAATTCACTGTTCATCCTATTAGTTAAAGGCAGATCTCCCAAGCTAGGTAAAGACCATACATTAATAATTAATTATGGTAAACACCCTCACCCGACACTTGAATCCTTATTATCCTCAGGTCACAGCTCTAAGCTTGTTGATGGACAGGAACTGGACCACCATCCACTAAGTCAATAGAAAAACAAGATAGGTGGCTAATGAGCCCAGTCTAAACGTAGAAAGAAGGACTTAGGAGGCCCCAATTATTATCATCCCTACAGGCCTTTAATTGCTGGGTAATGCAGACATGGGGTCAGAATTCTAGGAAAAATACCCACAGCAGCAAAGAGACAGGGAATACACCATTGGGTCTGTTGGTTTGTGGCTACATCACCCAAACCTAAAAGAAATTAAGCATGTGTATGTATGTATGTATTTATGGAACAAGGGTGTGCTAGTGTGGCAATGTTGAGTGCTACACTGAGACCAGCTGGGTGGGTAATAATCACTGTAAAGCATTAGTGAGCTGGGTTTGACCCTGGCTGACCTGGGGCCAGCCCAGACCCTCCCTATGGGGCAAACATCAATCCAGAAAAGCACAAGAGGGGATTTGGCTTTTATTATCTCACGTGAGTCAACAGAGAAGAATGGTTGGCTTCGCAGTAGGGGCAGAGCTCACCAGGATCCAGTACAGCATGCTACTCAGGAACAAAAGTTCAAAAGATAAGTTGATTATTTAGGACACAGCCCTGTTTTCAGATTGGCCAATTGTACTAAGTTAAAGCAATAAACCCAGAATTAGAGATATGGAAACCTGAAGTCACAAGGTCTATAAAACATTATCCACATGTAATCCAAGCACCTTTAAGCCAGAAACAAGCAAAATAAAACAAAACAAAGTTTAAACAAAAAGGATTTCTAGATTGGATAAAGAGAAGACCTAAGCAACATTTCTATCAACCCTTTAAACCAATTTAGAAAATACCTTTCATGTTAAAAATAAGACAGGTATTCCAGGTTATTCCAAAAATTGCTCTTCAGTAATAACTGGACTTGCTTTAAGTTCTTGAAGAGGGTTGACCTTACATACAGAAGGCTTCATCAGTTCTGAAATTGGAAGGTGACATCTTCAAGAGCTTGACATCAAGCAAGCCCAGTTGCCACTGACAATCATGATCCTCTACTTAGTTCAAGCCTCAAACTATGGAACCTCTGTTCTCTTCCTTCTTTCCACTCACCCAACTGGTCGAGGCAGATAGCCTCCCACTCTGTCTGGTTCTGCTGGAGGTTCTTCTGTTAAAGGGAGTTTTTCCTCTCCACTGTGGCCTAGTGCTTGCCCAAGTGGGATTGTTAGATTTTCTATACATACAGTTATATTTTACGAGGTCTTAAACCTTAAACACTGTAAAGTTGAGATGACTTGTTGTGATTTGACGCTATATAAATAAAATTGAATTGAAATGAAAATTGAATTGGTGTCAACAGCTGATCACGGTTCTCATCATGTCTTCAAATGGCACAAATCATGGACCACTAGGATGGATCTTTCTTCCAAACTAAGTTAAATATGCTGCAAAAATATCAGCATGATTCCATTGTCATTATGAGCATGTCAGCATGCTAAATTAGCACTTCAAAACACTGCCCGTGCATAGCCTGACAGAACAGCCACCACGACTAGAGACTCTTAGTCTTAGCACCAAGCCACAACCTTGATTATTCCACATACTGCAGATAGAAAATGTGGTTGCAGTACATGAACGTGCATGCAACATTTTTGGAGTTGATGAGCTAGAGAGTTGCAGGATACTTTTTATACATTTTCATACAAGCATACCTTTGATGAAGAACATTTTTTGTTATAGAGGACATTCCTGGTTATTTTCAGTAGCAGTGCAAGCAGCCTCAATGTGGCCTCCTTACAGGAAAAGACACCACTAAGACTTTAAAACATTCTTTGGTCTGACAGATCCTGCTTCAAATCATGACCTCCTTTAAACATACCTCTGAATTTCAGCCTGCACCCAAAATGTCTTTTCATCGCTTCCTCTGTCCCTGTCTTCTCTGCATGCATAGTGTTTAATTTCCTGGCTGGGTGCAGAGATGTTTTTAAAGAAAGGCAGGTGGGGATTAGATGTGGCTGACAGTCATCTCAGACAATTAAAGAAAGAGCTATGGGAAAAATGGAGAAAGATATGAACTGATGGAGAAAATGGGAGCACAGGAAGGGTGGAGTGAGCATCAGTCTAAAGGAGGAAGCAAATCATATCTATGTATGGGAAAAAACACAGGTCACCACTTTGTGTATCATTCCCACATGAGTTCTGCCTCTTCGCAGTTTGTGTTCATTAGGTGTGATAAAGGTATGCTCTACCATACTGTCGCTTCTGCATGCTGTCAATCGAAATAATCTCTCTGCTTCTCTCCTTTCTTCTCTTCATCTGCAGTGTGGATGTACGGCTTTACAGACAGCCCGAGGAAAGAGGCCTCAGGTAGCTTTGTTTGTCTATGTCAACGTGTTGAATATGCATGCACTACTGTGCTTGTGAGAGCCAGAAACATGCCAGCTGCATCCCTTTAGGGTTTTAAGTTTATTTCTTTTCACACTTGAGCTTTCTCTTGACTTCTGTTTTGCATGCGCTGTCATCAGCCTACACCACCTTTCCACCCATCTGCTTAGATTCAGCCTCTCTGCAGTCTATCCATCCATCTGCAGACCTTGTTGGCCAGCACAACTGACCTTCAGTCTGCATGTGGTGAAGCGCCTTAGACGGAAATGAGGTGTCATGTCTGGTTCTTTCCTTTTTTCTGCAACATGGTTTAAATTACTGCCTATGGCCTCATTCAGCTTCAGGTGAATAGTATGTAGTGAATGATCAGTAGAGAATCTAAATTGTCTCTATACTGTAGCAAAAACAGTGAAGAACATTCTTTTCCTGCATATATAAACATGCATAGACACAAATATAAATCAACATTTCCCCATCTGGTTAACATTTAGCCAGTGTTTTTGAGCCATTTAGCTGTAATTGAGGCATGGGGAAAGACACGCATATATTGTTTCCTTCCATTAGAACTATCAGTGTGTCAGTACTAGTTAACAACGGCAAAGACAAATTCCTCTCTGAACACTTCAGTTGAACAAAACAGTTGATTATATATCTTGTGTATAATGCACGAACAACTTGGAGAGAAGCTCCTGCACCCTTAATTCCAACAAGAAATGTTGTACAATAAAAGTGCTGGAATATGGAATGGAACAGGTTTTTAGGATTTATGGTATGTCTCAACAAGGCGTGGCAGCCATTTAAACAGCATAAAGCATTTAAATAGCTGGATCTGTGCTGCTTTATTACCTCCGGCTGACTTTGATTGCTCCCTGCACCTAGGCTGCTTACATTCTCTGCAGTATCTTACTTGTCTTTATTTTGCCTCCTGGGAGGATGGTAAAGAAACACAAAGATAAATACTCAGCCTCACCTCATGGGGAAATAAGATCTCTAGCATTCCCTGATGTTCAACGCCTTTTTATTTGTGTAACAACATGTAGAGTTGCTTGCTTACATTTTAAATATAACGCTAATAGTCTATCATTGTTTTTTATTTCCCTGGGCTGCTTAAATGTATTATTAGGCATACAACCTGTTTGATTCTCATAAAAAAATTACAAGACCACATTACAAGATGTGCAAATCTGTCTCTGAAAAATGCCGGGGCACCATGTACATTGT